>NC_057402.1:58298066-58406977 GCF_019320065.1 Cervus canadensis | reverse complement strand
ATTACACGCCAGTCAGGATGGCTGCTATCCAAAAGTCTACAAGCAATAAATGCTGGAGAGGGTGTGGAGAAAAGGGAACCCTCTTACACTGTTGGTGGGAATGCAAACTAGTATAGCCACTATGGAAAACAGTATGGAGATTTCTTAAAAAATTGGAAATAGACTTGCCATATGACCCAGCAATCCCACTTCTGGGCATACATACTGAGGAAACCAGATCTGAAAGAGACACGTGCACCCCAATGTTCATCGCAGCACTGTTTATAATAGCCAGGACATGGAAGCAACCTAGATGCCCATCAGCAGATGAATGGATAAGGAAGCTGTGGTACATATACACCATGGAATATACTCAGCCGTCAAAAAGAATTCATTTGAACCAGTCCTAATGAGATGGATGAAACTGGAGCCCCTTATACAGAGTGAAGTAAGCCAAAAAGATAAAGAACATTACAGCATACTAACACATATATATGGAATTTAGAAAGATGGTAACGATAACCCTATATGCAAAACAGAAAAAGAGACACAGAAGTACAGAACAGACTTTTGAACTCTGTGGGAGAAGGTGAGGGTGGGATGTTTCGAAGGAACAGCATGTATATTATCTATGGTGAAACAGATCACCAGCCAGGTGGGATGCATGAGACAAGTGCTCAGCTGACGTTAGGCACTGGAAGATCCCAGAAGAATCGGGTGTAGAGGGAGGTGGGAGGGGGGATCGGGATGGGGAATACATGGTAAATCTATGGCTGATTCATATCAATGTATGACAAAACCCACTGAAATGTTGTGAAGTAATTAGCCTCCAACTAAAAAAAAAAAAAAAAAAAAAAGATGTTTACCCCTTGGAAGGAAAGTTGTGACCAACCTAGGTAGCATATTAGAAAGCAGAGACATTACTTTGCCAACAAAAGTCCATCTAGTCAAGGCTTTGGTTTTTCCAGTGGTCATGTATGGATGTGAGAGTTGTCCTGTGAAGATAGGTGAGTGCCAAAAAATGGATGCTTTCAAACTGTGGTATTGTAGAAGATTCTTGAGAGTCCCTTGGACTGCAAGGAGATCCAACCAGTCCATCCTAAAGGAGATCAGTGCTGGGTGTTCATGGGAAGGACTGATGCTGAAGCTGAAACTCCAGTACTTTGGCCACCTCACACAAAGAGTTGACTCATTGGAAAAGACCCTGATGTTGGGAGGGATAGGGGGCAGGCAGAGTAGGGGAAAACAAAGAATGAGATGGCTGGATGGCATCACCGACTTGATGGACGTGAGTTTGAGTAAACTCCGGGAGTTGTTGATGAACAGGGAGGCCTGGCGTGCTGCGATTCACGGGATTGCAATGAGTCAGACACAACTGAGTGACTGAATTGAACTGAACTCAATGAAACTATGAGCCACCCAAGATGGACAGGTTATGGTGGAGAGTTCTGACAAAATGTGGTCTCCTGGAGAAGAGAATGACAAACCACTTCAATATTCTTGCCTTGAGAGTCCCATGAACAGTATGAAAAGGCAAAATGATATGACACTGAAAGTGGAAACCCCTAGGTCGGTAGGTGCCCAGTATGCTATAAGAGAGCAGTGGAGAAATAGCTACAGAAGGAATAAAGAGGCTGATCCAAAGCAGAAACAATGTCCAGTTGTGGATGTATCTGACGGTGTAAATAAAATCTCATACTGTAAAGAACAAAATTGCATAGGAACCTGTAATGTTAGGTCCATGAATCAAGGTAAATTGGAAGTGGTCAAACAGGAGACTGCAAGAGTGGATATCAACATTTTAGGAATCAGTGAACTAAAATGGATGGGAGTGGACGATTTTAATTTAGTTGACCATTATATCCACTTCTGTTGATAAGAGTCCCTTAGAAGAAATGAAGTAGCCCTTATAGTCAACAAAAGAGTTCAAAATGCAGTACTTGGGTGCAATCTCAAAAACAACTGAATGATCTTGGTTCACTTCCAAGGCAAACCATTTAATATCACAATAATCCAAGTCTATGCCCCAAACACTAAGGCTGAAGAAGCTGAAGCTTATCAGTTCTATGAAGACCTACAAGGCCTTTTAGAACTAGCACCAAAAATAAAAAGATGTCCTTTTCATCATGGGGGACTGGAGTGCAAACATAAGAAGTCAAAAGATACCTGGAGTAAGAGGCCAGCTTGTCCTTGCAGTACAAAATAAAGTGGGCCAAAGACTAATAGTTTTTGCCAATAAAATGCACTAGTTATAGCAAACACTTGCTTCCAACAGCATAAGAGAACACTACATATGGACATCACCAGATGGTCAATACTGAAATCAGATTCATTATATTCTTTGCAGCTGAAGATGAAGAAGTTTTATACAGTCAGAAAAAACAAGACCTGGAGCTGACTGTAGCTCAGATCATGAATTTCTCACTTCCAAATTCAGACTTAAATTGAAGAAAGCAGGGAAAACCACTAGGTCATTTAGGTATGACCTAAACCAAATCCCTTAGGATTATACAGTGAAGTGACAAATAGATTCAAGGGATTAGATCTGATATACAGAGTGTTTGAAGAACTATGAATGGAGGTTCATAATATTGTACAGAAGGCAATGATCAAAACTGCCCCCAAGATAAAGAAATGCAAAAAGCAAAATGGTTGTCTGTGGAGGCCTTATAATTACCTGAGAAAAGAAGTGAAAGGCAAAGGAAAAAAGGAAAGATATATGCATCTGAATGTAGAATTCCAAAGAATAGCATGGAGAGATAAGAAAGCCCTCTTAAGTGAACAATGCAAAGAAATAGAGGAAGACAGTAGAATGGAAAGACTGGAGATCTCTTCAAGAGAATTAGAGATGCCAAGGGAACATTTCATGCAAACATGGGCAAAATAAAGGATAGGAATGTTATGAACCTAACAGAAGCAGAAGATATTAAGAAGCGGTGTTAAGAATACACAGAAGAACTGTGTAAGGAAAGATCTTAATGACCTGGGTAACCATGATGATGTGATTAGTTATCTAGAGGCAGATATCCTGGAGTGTAAGTCAAGTGGCCCTTAGGAAGCATCACAATGAACAAAGCTAGTGGAGGTCATGGAATTCCAGTTGAGCTATTTCAAATCCTGAAAGATGATGCTATGAAAGTGCTGCACTCAATATGCCAGCCAATTTGCAAAACCCAGCAGTGGACATAGGACTGAAAAAGGTCAGTTTTCATTCCAATCCTGAGGAAAGGCAATGCCAAAGAATGTTCAAACTACCACACAATTGCACTAATTTCACATGCTAGCAAGGTAATGCTCAAAATTTTCCAAGTCTGGCTTCAACAGTACGTGAACTGAGAACTTCCAGATGTACAAGCTGGATTTAGAGAAGTCAGAGGAGCAAGAGATCAAATTGCCAACATTCATTGGATCATAGAAAAACTAAGAGAATTCCAAAATAACATCTAACTTCGTTGACTATGCTAAAGGCTTTGACTGTGTGTTCTCTGGTGTTTTCAGTTGCTTAGTTGTGTCCAACTCTTTGTGACTCCATGGACTTTCATCTGCCAGGCTCCTCTGTCCATGGGTTTTCCCCAGGTAAGAATATTGGAGTGGCTTGCTATGCCCTCCTTCCAGGGATCTTTCCATCCCAGGGATCAAATGTGGATCACATCAAACTGGAAAATTCTTAAAGAGATGGAAATGGCAGACCACCTTACCTGCCTCCCGAGAAACCTGTATGCAGATCAAGAAGCACCAGTTAGAACTGGACATGGAACAATGGACTGGTTCAAAATTGAGAAAGGATTACGTCAAGGCTGTATATTGTCACCCTACTTATTTAAGTTGTATGAAGAGTACATCATGTGAAATTCCATGCTGCATGAATTACAAGCTGGAATCAAGATGCCAGGAGAAATATTGATAACCTCAGATATGCAGATGATACCACTCTTATGGCAGAAAGCAAAGAGAAACTAAAGAGCATCTTGATGACGGTGAAAGAGGAGAGTGAAAAAGCTGTCTTAACACTCAATATTCAAAAAACAAAGATTGTAGCATCTGGTCCCATCACTTCATGGCAAATACATGGGGAAACAATGCAAACAGTAACAGACTTTATTTTCCTGGGCTCCAAAATCATTGCAGACAGTGACTGAACCCATGAAGTTAAAAGACACTTGCTCCATGGGAGAAAAACTATGCCGAACCTAGACAGCATATTAAGAAGCAGAGACATTACTTGGCTGAAAAAGGTCTGAATAGTCAAAGCTATGGTTTTTCCAGTAGTGATGTATAAATGTGAGAGTGGTAACATAAAGAAATCTGAGCTTTGAACAACTGATATCAACCCTGACTATCCATTGGAAGTACTGATACTGAAGCTAAAGTTCCAATATTTGGCCACCTGATGCGAAAAACTGACTCATTGGAAAATACCCTGATGCTAGGAAAGATTGAGGGAAGGAGGAAAAGGAGGTGACAGAGGAAGAGATGGTTTGATGGCATCATTGACTCAATGGACATGAGTTTGAGCAATTGTTGGGACATGGAGAAGGACAGGGAAGCCTGGTGGGTTGCAGTCGATATGTCAAAGGGTCAGACACCACTGAGCAACTGAATGGAACTGAGCTATTGTAAATAGTGTTGTAATGGACATTGGTGTGGGTGTATCTTTTTTCAATTATGGTTTCCTCAGTGTATATGCCCAGTAGTGGGGCTGTTGGGTCATATGGTAATTTTATTCTTAGCTTTTTTTTTTTAACCTATGTGAAAGTTTATGTTTTTAGATCTTGGAGAAATGGCCCTCTGTGGGGCCTTTCCTGAGTGTCCCAGAATAACACTCCCCTCTTATCATCCAAGGGTCAGAATCTGTTGGTTCCAAGGTAGTTTCTTTTTTTGTGAATTCAATTCTTCAGGCTCTAGTATTGTAATTTTTCTGCTTCTGGTGTCTGTCCCCTGGTGTATATGACTGATCTAGAGGCTTGTGCATCTTCCTCATGGGAGGGGCCGCTTTTGGACAGGTGCAGCAGTGAGTAATGGCTTGCAGTAAGCAGCAACTGGAAGCAAGGCCTCAGTTATCAGATTGGGAATTAAATGCCGGTTGTCTCATTGGCAACCAGGACTCCTAACTGCTAGGCCACAGCAGCCAGTAGTTAGGATCCAAGTCTCTAGTGCTTGTCTACCTTGTAAGGAAAAATCAGACAAAGAGATAGAATAGAAGAAAGTAAAGTATTTATTAGAAAAGCAGAGTATATATAGAAAGATATGTGGGTAAACTCAGCTAGAGAGTTGCTAAAGTTGTGCCTTTGGGAACTTTAAATTCTGTATAAGGGAACAGTCTTCTCAACCAGTTGTCTTGCTCTGACCCCCTTGATTAATTTATCTCAGGACCTCCCCTGGGTGTGCTCTCACCTCTCAGTCAAGATGGATTTCATCACAGAGACACATGGGAAGGAATAGAAAGACTTATTTTGTCTGGCATCCCCTGCTTTTTGACCCTGTGAAACATTTTGTGCATGTGCAGCATCACCCTTGCCTCAAGGATGGGAAATGTATGACTTCTTGATCTCTTAACGGGGTTGGCCCTTCTCTTTTTACCATAAAGTATCCAATGTCTAAATTCATGTTATTGTTTCTTATATCCAAGTGTAGATCTCCAAATGTAGTCAGGAGTCCAGGCATAAATATGTGGACTGGAGCCCATTTGTCTCTTTCTTCAAGAAATGTAAACATGGAATTGGTGGTGAGTGTCCAGTCTGGAACCCATCATTTTCCCTCCCTAAGATTGTGAGCAGGGGGCGAGTGGTAAATGTTTAGCCTGGACCCCAACTATCTCCTGCCTCATAACTAGTTCCCTCTCACTTGTGGGTGGAACTGGGACTCTGGTGGGCATGATCCTGACAAGAGACATATTTAGAGGTTGCTGTGGACCCAGGAAATCTGTAAGCATCCCATCTTTGGATAGACATGGCTCTGTTCTCACCCTGTTGGGTATTTGGCATGAGGCACACCAGCCCTGGAACCTACATGCTGTTATGCAGGGCCCAGTTGATGCCAAAATGTAAGCGTCTAGGAGAATTCATTCCAATGAATACTCACAGATAGCTCTGCCATCAGCATCCTTGAACCCAGAATCAACCACAGCCACCCCTCATCCCTCCAGGAGACCCTCCAAGACCATTGTGTAGGTCTGGACCTGGCTCCTGTGAAGTCACTGCTTTTGTTGTGGGTCATGATGTGCACAGGCCTTATGTGTACCCTCAAAGAGTGGAGTCTCTCTTTCCCCCATTCCTGTGGAGCTCCTGCAGTCAAGCCCTGCTGGCCTTCAAAGTCAAATGCTCTGTGGTTCCTCCTCCTGATGCTGGAACCCCAGTCTTGGGAGTCTGATGAGGAGCTCAAAACTCTCTCTCCTGTGGGGGAAGGTCTGCAATATAATCTCCAGTTTTTTGATCACTCACTTGGGGGGAAGGGGTTTGATTATATCATGGGTGCATCTGTTTACCATCTCCTACTTGTATCTTCTTTATGTCTTTCATGTATCTCATGTTTTTAATAGGGTCTAGACTTTTTCTTGGTTTTTCAGCAGTTAGCTGTGGTTTGGGTGTGCTCATTAATGGAGATAAACTCAAGGTCCTTCTACTCTACCACTTTTTCCCTTTCCTCTACATCAACCATTTCTTAAGAATATCTCGATTAGTTGAGTAAGAACTTTATTGATCTGCCATGTTCTGCTGGTAAAAATAACCAGGCTAATCTCATTTACAACCTAGTGGGGAAGATAAATGGAAAAGGCAGAAGAAAAGAAATGAAGCATGATGAAGTATAACTTTTTGCTTTAGCCTTAGACACTCTTCCTCGGTGACATTAGTGGTAAAAATCCACCTGCCAATTCAGGAGATAAGAGATGTGGCCTCGATCCTTGGGTCAGGAAGATCCCCTGGAGGAGGGCAAGACAACCCACCCCAGTATTCTTGCCTGGAGAATCCCATGGACAGAGGAGTCTGGCGGGCTATAGTCCATAGGGTTGCAAAGAGTTGGACACGACTGAAATGACTTGGCATACACATGCACTCACCAGGGCATCCACACCTGTCACTCAGTATGTGGGCTTTCTAAGGGCACAGGTGGAAGGTGGATGACACACTCCCAGGCCGAATTTATTTTTAAGAAGCCAACAAGGTAGACATTCTACAGTTATTGTTGCAACACAGGAAAACAGAAAGGACTCTAACAGTTTGTTGGATTGGATGGCTGAAATATAGACCAAAAAATGGCCAACCATAAGTCAAATGGATATGCCTGATCCCTCTTGATTTAATGTAGAAAAGGGAATTTGAAGCTGAATTTGTCACTTCAGGTCTAATCCCTCACACTGGCAGAAACCAAAAGACACAACATTCACCAATGTTTTGACAAAGAAATTTACACCTATAGTCCCCAAATTCTTTTTAACTTTAAACTTTTTATTTTGTATTGGGATATAGGTGATTAACAATTTTGTGGTAGTTTCAGGTGAACAGTGTAGGGACTCAGCCATACATATACATGTATCTGTTCTCCCCCCAAACGCCCTCCCATCTAGGTTGGTACATAATGTTGAGTAGTATTCCATATATTATACAATAGGTGCTTGTTGGTTAAACGATTTTGAGTATATCAGTGTGTACCATGACCTTCCCAAAATCCCTAACTATTTCTTTCCCATGGCTACCATAATGTAAGTTCATTTTCTAAGTCTGTGAGTCTCTTTCTGTTTTGGAAGTTCATTTATAAAATCTCTTTTTAGATTCTACATATAAAGGACATCATACAATATTTCCCCTTCTCTTCCTGACTTACTTCATTCAGTAGGGCTTCCCTGGTGGCTCAGATTGTAAAGAATCTGCTTGCAATGCAGAAGATCCAGGTTCAATCCCTGGGTCAGAAAGATCCCCTGGAGGAGGAAATGGCAACCCACTCCAGCATTCTTGCCTGAAGAATCCCATGGACAGAGGAGCCTGGTGGGATACAGTCTTTGGGGTCGCAAAGAGTTGGACATGACTGAGTGATTAACACTTTCTTTCACTTTCATAGGTCCATCTGTATTGCTGCAAGTGGCATTATTTCATTCTTTTTCATGACCGAGTGATATTCCACTGTATATATGTACCACATCTTCTTCATCTATCCCTCTTTTGATGGATATTTATGTTGCTTCCATGTATTATCTACTGTAAACAGTACTGCAATGAACATTGGGGTACATGTATCCTTTTGGGTCATGTTTTACTCTGGATATATGCCAAGGAGTAAGATTGCAGGGTCATATGGTAACTCTAGTTTTAGTTTTCTAAGGGACTTCCATACTATTCTCCATTGTGGCTGTACTGATTCATATTCCCACTAAGAGTGTAGGAGTATTCCTTTTTCTCCATGGTCACCAGAATTTATTGTTTGTGGATTTTTGGATGATAGCCTTTCTGGCTGACATGAAGTGATATCTCATTGTAGTTTTGATCTTCATTTCCCTAACAATTAATGGAAATTAAAGGACACTTGCTACTTGGAAGAAAAGCTATGACAAACCTAGACAGTGTATTAAAAAGCAGAGACATTACTTTGCCTACAAAGGTCTGTATACTTAAAACTGGTTTTCCCAGTAGTCATGTATGGATGTGAGAGTTGGACTATAAAGAAGGTTAAATGTGTTGTCACTCAGTCGTGTTCAACTCTTTGTGACCCCATGGACTGTAGCCTACCAGGCTCCTCCGTCCAGGGGATTTTCCAGGCAAGAGTACTGGAGTGGGTTGCCATTTCCTTCTCCAGGGCATCTTCCCACCCAGGGATCAAACCCGGGTCTATTGCATTGCAGGCAGACACTTTACACTCTAAGCTACAAGTGAAGACCTAAAGAAGGTTAAGCATTGAGAAATTGATGCTTTTGAACTGTAGTGTTGGAGAAGACTCTTGAGAATCTTTTGAACTGCAAGGAGATCAAACCAGTCAATCCTCAGTTCAGTTCACTTCAGCTGCTCAGTCATGTCCGACTCTTTGCGACCCAGTGGGCTGCAGCACACCAGGCCTCCCTGTCCATCGTCAACTCCCAGAGTTTACTCAAACTCATGTCCATTGAATCAGTGATGCCATCCAGCCATCTCATCCTCTGTCGTCCCCTTCTCTTCCTGCCTTCAATCTTTCACAGCATCAGAGTCTTTTCAAATGAGTCAGTTCTTCGCATCAGGAGGCCAAAGTATTGGAGTTTCAGCTTCAGCATCAGTCCTTCCAATGCATATTCAGGACTGATTTCCTTTAGGATGGACTGCTTGGATCTCCTTGCTGTCAGTTTTCTCCAATACTACAGTTCAAAAGCACCAATTCTTCAGTGTTCAGCTTTCTAAACAGTCCAACTCTCACATCCATACATGGCAACTGGAAAAACCATAGCTTTGACTAGACAGAGCTTTGTTGACAAAGTAATATCTCTCCTTTTTAATATGCTGTCCAGGTTGATCTTAACTTTCCTTCCAAGGAGTAAGTGTCTTTTAATTTCATGGCTGCAGTCACCATCTGCAGTGATTTTGGAGCAAAAAAAAAAAAAAAGTCTCTCACTGGTTCCTTATCTATTTGCCATGAAATGATGGGACCAGATGTCATGATGTTAGTTTTCTGAATATTGAGTTTCAAACTAACTTTTTCACTCTCCTCTTTCACTTTCATCAAGAGGCTCTTTAGTTCTTAGCTTTCTGGCATAAGGGTGGTGTCATCTACATATCTGAGGTTATTGATATGTCTCCCGGCAATCTTATTCCAGTTTGTGCTTCATCCAGCCCAGCGTTTCTCATGATGTACTCTACATATAAGTTAAATAAGCAGGGTGACAATATACAGCCTTGACGTACTCCTTTCCCGATTTGGAACCAGTTTGTTGTTCCATGTTCAGTTCTAACTTGCTTCCTGACCTGCATGCAAATTTCTCAAGAAGCAGGTCAGGTGGTCTGGTATTTTCATCTCTTGAAGAATTTTCTAGAGTTTACTGTTGTCCACACAGTCAAAGGCTTTGGCATAGTCAATAAAGCAGAAGTAGATGTTTTTCTGGAACTCTCTTGCTTTTTCGATGAACCAACGGATGTTGGCAATTTGATCTCTCATTCCTCTGCCTTTTCTAAATCCAGCTTGAACATCTGGAAGTTCATGGTTCATGCACTGTTGAAGCCTGGCTTGGAGAATTTTGAGCATTGCTTTACTAGTGTGTGAAATGAGTGCAATTGTGTGATAGTTTGAGCATTCTTTGGCACTGCCTTTCTTTTGGATTGGAATGAAAACTGACCTTTGCCAGTCCTGTGGCCCCTGCTGAGTTTTCCAAATTTGCTGGCATATTGAGTGCAGCACTTTCACGGCATCATCTTTTAGGATTTGAAATAGCTCAACTGGAATTCCATCACCTCCACTAGCTTTGTTCATAGTGATGCTTCCTAAGGCCCACTTGACTTCACATTCCAGGATGTCTGGCTCTAGGTTGGTGATCACACCTTCGTTATTATCTGGTTCATGAAAATCTTTTTTTGTATAGATCTTCAATCCTAAAAGAAATCAATATAAAATGTTCATTAGAAGCATTGATGCTTAAACTGAAGTTCCTACTCTTTGGCCACCTCATGCAAAGACCTGACTCACTGGCAAAGACCCTGATGTTGGGAAAGATTGAAGGCAGGAGGAGAAGGGGACTGCAGAGGACAGGATTGTTGTATTGCATCATTGACTCAATGGACATGAGTTTTAGCAAGCTCTGGGAGGTAGTGATGGACAGGGGACCCTGGGTGTGCTGCACTTGATGAGTTCAAAGAGTCAGACATGACTGAGTGACTGAACAACAATAATAATTAGTGATGTTGAACATCTTTTCATAAGGCTCTTGCCCATCTATATGTCTTCTTTGGAAAAAAAAAGTCTATTTAGGTCTTTTGCCTGTTTTTTGATTGGGTTGTTTGCTTTGATGCATCATGAGCTGTTTGTAAATTTTGGAGACTAACCTTTTGTCAGTCATGTCTTTGGCAAATATTTTCTTCCAATCTGTGGGTTGTCTTTTCGTTTTGTTTTTTGTTTCCTTTGCTGAGAAAAAGCTTTTGAGTTTAAGTGGGTCTCATTTGCTTTTCTTTTTTTTTTTTGAATCCTTTTTTAAAATTAATTTCTAAGTTTTAATTGGAGGCTAATTACTTCACATTATTGTAGCGGTTTTTGCCATACATTGACATGAATCAGCCGTGGGTGTACATGTGTCCCCCATTCTGAACCCCCCCTCCCACCTCCCTCCCCATCCCATCCCTCAGGGTCATCCCAGTGCACCACCCCTGAGCACCCTGTCTCATGCATTGAACCTGGATGGGCACTCGATTTCACATATGGTAATATACATGTTTCAATGCTATTCTCTCAAATCATCCCACCCTCGCCTTCTCCCACAGAGTCCAAAAGTCTGTTCTTTATCTATGTGTCTCTTTTGCTGTCTCATATATAGGGTCATCATTACCATCTTTTAAAATTCCATATATATGCATTAATATACTGTATTGGAGTATTTCTTTCTGATTTACATCACTCTGTATAATAGACTCCAGTTTCATCCATCTCATTAAAACTGATTCAAATGCATTCTTTTTAATAGCTGAGTAATAGCCCATTGTGTATATATACCACAGCTTTCTTATCCATTTGTCTACTGATGGACATTTAGGTTGCTTCCATGTCTTGGCTATTATAAACAGTGCTGCGATGAACATTGTGGTACACGTGTCTCTTTCAATTCTGGATTCCTTGGTGTGTATGCCCAGCAGTGGGATTGCTGGGTCATATGGCAGTTCTATTTCCAGTTTTTTAAGGAATCTCCACACTGTTCTCCACAGTGGCTGTACTAGTTTTCATTTCCACTAACAGTGTAAGAGGGTTCCCTTTTCTCCACACCCTCTCCAGCATTTATTGTTTGTAGACTTTTAGATAGCAGTCATCCTGACTGGCATGAGATGGTACCTCATTGTGGCTTTGATTTTCATTTCTCTGATAATGAGTGATGTTGAGCATCTTTTCATGTGTTTGTTAGCTATCTGTATGTCTTCTTTGGAGAAATGTCTGTTTAGTTCTTTGGCCCAGTTTTTGTTTGGGTCATTTATTTTTCCGGACTTGAGCTGCATGGGCTGCTTGCATATTTTTGAGATTAATTCTGTGTCAGTTGCTTCATTTGCTATTATTTTCTCCCATTCTGAAGCCCGTCTTTTCACCTTGCTTATAGTTTCCTTTGATGTGCAAAAGCTTTTAAGTTTAACTTAAAGGTCTCATTTGTTTATTTTTTATTTTATTTCCATTACTCTGGGAGGTGGTTCACAGAGGATCCTGGTGTGATTTATGTCAGAGAGTATTTTACCTATGTTTTTCTTTTTATTTATATTATTCTGGGATACAGATCACAAAAGATATTCCTGAGATTTACGTCAAAGAGTGATCTACCTATGTTTTACTCTAGGAGTTGTATAGTGTCCAGTCTCACAGTTAGGTCTTTAATTCATTTTTGGCTTATTTTTGTGTATGCTTTAAAAGAATAATCTAATTTCATTTTTTTTTTTTTTTTGGCATGTAGCTGCCTAGTTTTCCCAGTACCATTTGTTGAAGAAACTGTATTTCCAGCATTGTGTAGTCTTGCCTCCTTTGCCATAGATTCATTGACCAGAGGTGCATGGATTTATTTCTGAGTTTTCTATCCTGCTTCATTGAGCTGCCACTATCATACTGCTCTGATGACTGTAGCTTTGTAGTACAGTCTGAAGTCAGGGATCCTGATTTCTCCAGCTCTGTTTTTCTTCATCAAGATTGATTTAGCTATTTGGGGTCTTTTGTGCTGTGACACAAATTTCAAGATTTTTTTTTGTTCTTGTTCTGTGACAGATGTGATTGGTAGTTTTGTAGGGCTTACATTGAATCTGTAGAGTGCTTTGGGTAGTACAGTCATTTTGACATTACCAATTCTTCCAATCCATGGATATGGTTTATTTTTTCTTCTTCTTTTTTTCATTTATTTTTATTAGTTGGAGGCTAATTACTTTATAATATTGTAGTGGTTTTTGCTATATATTGACATGAGTCAGCCATGGATTTACATGTATTTTTTCATCTGTTTGTAACTTCCTTGATTTCTTTCATCAAATTTTTTAAATATAGTTTTTGGAGTACAGGTCTTTTGTCTCCTTAGGAAGGCAAAATTCATTGGTATTTTATTTTCTTTGATGTGATGGTAAATGGGACTGCTTCTTGAATTTCTCTTTTTCACATTTTGTTGATAATGTATAGAATTGCAACAGATTTCTGTGTACTAATTTTGTAATCTGGAACTCTATTGAGTTCATTTCTGAGCTCTAGTAGTGTTGGGTAGCATCTTTAGGATCTTCTATGTATAGTATCATGTCTTTTGCAAACAGTGATGATTTAACTTATTTTTCAACTTGGATTATCTTAACTTCTTGTTATTCTCTGATTGTTGTAGCTAGGACTTTTAAAACTATGTTTAATAAAAGTGGCAAGAGGGCACATCCTTTTCTTGTTGCTGATCTTAGAGGAAATGCTTTCAGCTTTCCAGAATTCATTATGATATTAACTATAGATTTGTTGTATATGACCTTTATTATGTTGAGGTATGTTCTCTCTATACCCTGTTTCTGGTGATTTTTTAAAATAAAAAATCAGTGCAACATTTTATTAAAAGATGTTTGCATATGTCTAGATTATCATATAGTTTTAGTCTTCAGTTTGTTGATGTGGTATATCATATTGATTTTTGGATTTTGAAAAATTCTTGCATCTTTGGGATGAATCCTACTAGATAATGGTATATGATTTTTAAAAATTTTTTTATTAAAAATTTTTTTTCCACTTATTTTTATTAGTTGGAGGTTAATTACTTTACAATATTGTAGTGGTTTTTGCAATATTACTCAGCCATTAAAAAGAATACATTTGGATCAGTTCTAATGAGATGAATGAAATTGGAGCCTATTATACAGAGTAAAGTCGCTCAGTCATGTCCAACTCTTTGCAACCCCGTGAACTGTAGCCCACCAGACTTCTCCGCCCATGGGATTCTCCAGGCAAGAATACTGGAGTGGGTTGCCAGTTCCTTCTCCAGGGGATCTTCCCGACCCTGGGATCTAATCCAGGTCTCCCACATTGCAGGCAGACGCTTTAACCTCTAAGCCACCAAGGAAGCCCTTATACAGAGTGAAGTAAGCCAGAAAGATAAACACCAATACAGTATACTAACGCATATATAAGGTATATGATCTTTTTAATGTACTGTTAGATTCAGAATGCTAGTATATTTTGTTGAGGATAATTCCATCGATGTTCATCAGTGATATTGGCCAATAATTTTCTTTTTTTGTGGTATTTTTGTTCGGTTTTGGTACTAGGGTGATGATGGCCTCATAGAATGAGTTTGGAAGTTTTTTTTTCTCTGCATTTGTGGGAACAATTTCAGAAAAAAATAGGTGTTATCTCTTCTCTAAATGTTTAATAGAACTTGCCTGTGAAGCCATCAGGTCCTGGACTTTTTTTTTTTTTTTGGGCATTGTTAAAATCACAGTTTCAATTTCAGTGCAAAGCATTCTTAATAGTCTAACCAGCGCACAACTATGGTTTAGGCTAGTTTGTGCCCCTAAAAGTGAAAAATATAAGAAGACCACTAAATTCTTACTTGATATATATAAGAAGTAAATTTCAAGGACAATTGAACAAAAGTTTGTTTTCAATCATACAGATAGAAAGTCACAGAACTTTAATCAATTCCTGGAGTTGAGACAATGGGTTTCCCTGGGGGCTTAGTGGTAAAGAATCTGCCTGCCAATCCAGGAGATGCAGGCTTGATTCCTGGGTCAGGAAGATCCCCTGGAGGAGGAAATGGCAACCCACTCCAGTATTCTTGTCTGGAAAAATTCCATAGACATAGCCTAGCAAGCTACAGTTCATGGGGTCACAAAGAGTAAGACACAACAGAGCAACTGAGCACAAATGCACAGACCTATAACCCTCTAAATAAAGGGAGAGCATGTTCTCTTGAGAAATAATCTAGCACATGAAAAAAAAAACATATATTGTTAGTCTTTCTCGCAGCATTCCACAAAAGAAAATTTTAACACTCTTTAACACCATGAGTCAAAGGAAAGGAAACAATTAGAACTTTCAAGGAATACTGAACTCATATTTTTTCTAGGATACCCCAAATGTCACTGTAGACCTCCATTCAGAATAGGGACCAGAAGAGGAGTCAGGATCTGTGGTTTTTAGCTCTAGTCAGTCTCACAGCTTTTTCAGTGGTTCCTGGACCCATTTTGTTGCATTTCACTAGTTCTAGAAAGCATAACTGGAAGAGAGAAACTTAGCAGCCACGTAATTCCCTCACTGGTCCCATGACCTGTGGACTAGGGCTACTGTGATGGAAAAAGCCAAATAGAATCTATTAAAACTCCTTCTATGTATGAAAATAGTCATCTAAAGGCAATGCTTTATCCCTGATGGAACTGAAAAATTCATGCCACACCAGGGACTTGAAAGATGCAGTGTGGTCCTATGCCACAATTTCATTTGCAGTAATCTGGACTTCTTTCCCTTCTACAAAATATCACACTGACTCACTACACATTACATTTATGACATTATGCTCATCGGACCTAGTAAGCAGCAATAGGAACTACTCTAGGCTCATTAATACTCTAGGCACATTAAAAAAAACAAAAAAACAAAAAAACTAAGATCATGGCATCCAGTCCTGTCACTTCATGGCAAATAGACTGAGAAACTATCGAAACAGTCACAGACTTTATTTTATGGGGCTCTAAAATCACTGCACTTGGTGACTGCAGCCATGAAATTAAAAAAGGCTTACTCCTTGGAAGAAAAGCTATGACAAACCTAGACAGCATATTAAAATGCAGAGATGTTACTTTGCCAACAAAGGTCCATCTAGTCAATGCTATGGTTTTTCCAGTAGTCATGTATAGATGTGAGAGTTTGACCATAAAGAATGCTGAGTGCCAAAGAATTGATGCTTTTGAACTGTGGTGTTGGAGAAGACTCTTGAGAGTCTCTTGGACTGCAAGGAGATCCAAACAGTCCATCCTAAAGGAAATCAGACCCGGATATTCATTGGAAGGACTGATGCTGAAGCTGAAGCTCCAATAGTTTGGCCACCTGATGTGAAGAACTGACTCATTGGAAAAGACCCTGATGCTGGGAAAGATGGAAGGCAGGAGGAGAAGGGGACAACAGAGGATGAGATGGTTGGATGGCCTCACCAACTCAATAGACATGAATTTGAGCAAGCTCTGGGAGTTGGTGATGGACAAGGAAGCCCGGTGTGGGTGCCGTCTATGGGGTTGCAAAGAGTCGGACATGACTGAGTGACTGAATTGAACTGAGGCCATTTATTTATTTTTTCCCAATTATTTTTATTAGTTGGAGGCTAATTACTTTATAATATTGTAGTGGTTTTTGCCATACATTGACATGAAAGAGCCATGGATTTACATGTGTTCCCCATCCTGAACCCCCCTCCCACCTCCCTCCCCATCCCATCCCTGTGGGTCATCCCAGTGCACCAGCCCCGAGCACTTGTCTCATGCATCCAACCTGGACTGGCGATCTGTTTCACACTTGATAATATACATGTTTCGATGCCGTTCTCTCAGATCATCCCACCCTTGCCTTCTCCCATAGACTCCAAAAGTCTGTTCTATGCATCTGTGTCTTTTTTTCTGTCTTGCATATAGGGTTATCATTATCATCTTTCTAAATTCCATATATATGCGTTAGTATACTGTCTTGGTGTTTTTCTTTCTGGCTTACTTCGCTCTGTATAATGGGCTCCAGTTTCATCCACCTCATTAAAACTGATTCAAATGAATTCTTTTTAATGGCTGAGTAATATTCCATTGTGTGTATGTACCACAGTTTTCTTATCCATTTGCCTGCTGATGGGCATCTAGGTTGCTTCCATGTCCTGGCTATTATAAACAGTGCTGCGATGAACATTGGGGTACACACGTCTCTTTCAGATCTGGTTTCCTTGGTGTGTATGCCCAGGAGTGGGATTGCTGGGTCAGATGGCAGTTCTATTTCCAGCTTTTAAAGGAATCTCCACACTGCCATTTATAACACATATATACAGCAGAGAGTGGGGAATCAATTCAGCTAAAATTTAGGTATCTTGTGCCTCAGTGAAATAAAGTTATAGAATTTGCTCAGGTTTTCCTTTTAAGGTGAAGCATAGTTCGCCGCATGTGAACACTTCTACCACCAAAAGATGCAGAATGTCTGATGGGCATCTGAATTTTTTTTTTGGGGGGGGGAAATAACCTACATTTGAAGATTTAACTCTGGCACATTTATTGAGTAATGTAAATGCTGCTAATTTTTAATGGGCCCAGACTCTGCAACATTCCTATGATGCTGTGCAAACTGTTTTACTACTTGATACACATATCCCAGTAAACCTGATGGATTTTGGTTTTACTGTTGGGAAGGAGTACTATTAGGAGCCTTTCACAGGACCTATATTTGAATGTTAGTAGTGCAGGTTTTTAGGATTTTGAAAATAGGTCCTTCTATCTCCCACAATTAACTACTCTTTGTAAGAAACATCTCTAGGCCTGCTACCACATTTACAAAATGATTGCTTGACAATGGATCCTCTGAACTTCCATCATGAACTGTTATCTGATCTACAAATTTATCAAGTTGGGCACGTATAACAAATCTCCATCAAATGTATATGATGTGTGTGTGTGTGTGTGTGTGTGTGTTTATGTGTATGTGAGATTAGGCTCATGCAGGCTACACAGGCAAAGTTACATGGATTAGTGACCCAAATTTCTATGGCCCTTACTCTTGCAACACTGCCTTATCTCTCTGAGACTAATTGTATCACATAGTGGGGAGTTCCCCACTATCAGTTGACAGAGGAAGGAAAGACACGGACTTGGTTTATAGATGGTTCCTCACAGTATGCAGGCACCAAACAATAGTCCCTCTACTATTGGGACTACTTGGTAGTCCCTCTACCAAGCTACAGTCCCTCTTTGAGACATTCCCAGACAGATGCAAATGGAAATCTACTCATTAGTTGGGATTTTGGGCACTGTACCTCCATGTTCACTTAAATGACTGGAGTTTTATTATATACTAATTCATACACTGTGGCCAATAGTATGAATTTTGATTGTAGGGACTCGAGAGAAACATGACTGGAAAATTGATAACAATAATAAAGAATAAAGATATTTTTCATGTGAATGCTTACCAAAAGGTCATCTAAGCAGAGAAAAATTTAAATACTCAAGTGGATGATGACATATCTCTTGATGCCAGTCGGCCTTTCTCCCTAACCAACTCTATCATTAATTAAGGAGCTCATAGTGAAGTGGCCATGGTGGCAGGAGTGAAGTTATGTATGGGTTCAGCATCATGGGTTTGTAGTCACCAATTCCCAGTGGCAAATTGGCCAGCAGCAGACAGAAACAATGACTCCGCTGTTATGGCACCGTTCCTCAAGTGTTCAGGAGGCTACTTGGTGGCAGATTTCCTAACTTGAACCACTTCCATTGTTAGAGAGTTAGTATTTTGTCCATAGTGGAGTGGACATATACTCTGGACAAGGATTTGCTTCCCTTGAATGCAGTGCTTCTGAAAACCTGACATTTCTGGACTTATTGAATCCCTTATTCAGTGCCATAGTATCCCATACATAGTCACTTGGGGTTAAGGAATTCACTTCACTGCACAATAAGTGTGGCATTGAACTCATGCTTGTGAAATTCACCAGTTTCACCATGTTCTCCTGCATCCTGAAACTGCTGGTTTGATAGAATGGTGGGAGGCCCTCCTCAAAAGGGCACTCAGTTACAGTGTTAGCTAGGTGGCAATATGTTGCAGGGTTGGGAGAAAGTTCATCAATATACTCTTAATGTTTTGAATCAGTGACTAGTATATAGTATATGGTTTTTTCTAGTAGTCTGCACACATGGGTTCAGAAATCAGAGTAGAAACTGGAGTGGTACCACTCAGTATTACTCTGTTAACCCAATAGCCACTTTTTTGTGTCTTGTTCCTTCAAGTTTATACTGGGGTGACATATAGGTCTTCATATAAGTTTCAGAGGAAGGACTGCTCTCACCAAGAGACAAAGCAATGAGTCCAGTGAATAAGAAGTTGCAATTGTACCATGGCCACTTGTGGCTTCTCAAGTTTCTGAACCAAAAGATAGGGAAGAGAGAACTGAATTGGATTTCTTTTTTCAAATTATGACAACAGTCAAAGGGAAAAAAAGAAGACATATGTTTAAGCAAAACACATACCCACACACACAACAGTTTTTTTTTTTCCCAGTACTATTGTTATGGGGAAAAATATCTCAGTGTAGAACAAGTATCAGTGATGAATACAGCATGGGCTAGTGAAATTTAGCTAGACTCAATAAATTCACTAAGTCAATTTTGCTAAATTGACTTAGCTGAGTTCTTGCAAAGGTTTTTACAAAGAAGTACAAAAGTGAGCCAAAGAGAAGGTTTAGGAGTCCTGCTAAAGTGTTTTCAAACATCTAGTCTTTTTTTCCTTTTGTTCAAAGGAAAAATGAGACATTCTTATTTTCTTAGGATGATAGTAGTTCTCTTCTTGCTTGGTTGTCTTTTCTTTATTAAGAGCCAACCAAGTCATGTGTTGAGACTTAGTAATGGAGTATGCTATTTAGCACTAGCCATCAAGCATTTTTGGGGGAGGTTCTATGAAAATAAAAGAAAAACAAGTAACACAAGTTAAAAACCTAGTTTCTGAGGTAGGATTGAAAGGGTTTATTATGAACAGCTAAAGATTCTCCTCTCACCCCTACCATTCTGAAAATTCCAAGAATTTTAGAAACTCTGTGCCAAGAACCTGGGAAGAACATCAAACTTATATTTCTCATTATATTACAGTAGTACACAAACACTTCCTGGTGGCTCAGTCAGTAAAGAATTCACCTGCAATGCAGGAGACCCAGGTTCAATTCCTGACCTATGTACTTCCAGTGAATTCCATATGTGGGTTCCAAAAAGAAGGACTGGTATTTGACCAAACTTGGTGAGGCACGAAAGCCTCCCAAGAGCACCTGACACTTCGGAATTTAAGATAAGGTAAAGGTTCTTCACACAAAGGGGCAATCCAGGCAAAGCAAATGCTAGGAGAGGCATAGCAGGTGGGAAGGATATGGTGGGATCTGGTATGTATAAGTTATTTGGCATTTCTGGGGCCTGAATGCCAGGTCAGGAGAAAGGACCCCAAACGAGAGCTGAAGCTAGATTGTGCAATGCTTTGAGGGCCAGGCTGAGAAGCTGGGCCTTTTCCCTGGGTTATTAGGGAGCCACAGGAGTGAGATGAGCTGGAGAGGAGCAGGGTCAGGTTTAGACACAGAAATAATGATCTGGGATGTCTAAGAACTAGACTGGAGACCAAGAATCAAGATAGACTATAGTAAGGCACCAGAGAGGAGCAAGGGGAGGCCTAAAATGAGAATAAGCTGAGGGTAGAGAGGAAAGACTGGGGATAGCAGAGGTAGGAACAAGAAGAAAAAGGCTGATGAGGGGTAAGGAGCTGTTAGGTTCAGCTTCATGAACTGTCAGGTGTTGGAGCCATTCAGCCTCCAATGATGTCTCCATCTCAGGAGAAAGATGTTGAAGTCATTGAGAACACAGGATGGGATGGGCTGAGGGGGCATGTAGGAAGCCAATAGCTGCAGAGGGCCAAAACTCAACAGATAGATTTAGAGAAAGGTAATGTTTAGTGCTTGAAGCAGTTATGAGAGTATACAGATTATCTCTGAAGACAGAGAGGAAACTGGGTCCTTGAGAGAAATTGGCCTCCCTAGGGTGTGCCCCAGGGCACTGTGTAGATGGTGGGATCACCACAAAGATGGAGAATATGTGGTCTGAAAATAGGTTTGTTGAGAATGATGGTGACCTTGGTTTGGGTTATCCAGGAGGCTGTGGGATACACAGGCCTAAAACTTGGGAAAGACATCTGGGCAGGAGAGTGACCATAAGAACCATCCTGTCCCAAATTACAGGTAAAACTTTCAGATACGTGCAGTCAGTGTAGAGGATATGGGTTAGAAGGGGGCCCAAGAATGCCCTTATTTTGAAAGGCACAAATGGAGGAAAAAAAGGCTGATTCATGAAGGAGAATAAGATCAGCCAGAAAATTAGAAGGGAAACCAGAACTGCATGGTTCCCCAGAAACCAGGAGAGGAGTGAGTTTCAAGAAGAAGAGAGTGGCCAACTGGGTTGAATGCTAATGAAAGATTAAGTATAGTTAAGACAGACGGGTACCTATTATACCGTATTACTAAACATGGAAGTCTCTGCAGACTCAGAAAGATTATGGATGTGGAGTGCAAGCAGTCTCCATGGAGAAGTTTTGCTGAGAAAGATGTTAGAGAAATAGGGCTGTAAATGAGAGGGAGTGTGGGAATGATTCTGATCAAACTTTGTGATCCCAGAGCCACCTAGTAGAGGATTAGGCACACAGGCTTTCTCAGAATGCTTGTTGAGAGAATGAACAAATAAATGAATGAGTGATGCAGAGAATAGAATGAGAGGGAAAGAGAGAAAGTTTAGAGATAGAGACAGAAAACAAATAATAACAACAAATTGTAGCTGTCTGTATAAAGAAATAAACTGATAAAGGCAATTTTAATATTGTCTACACTTAACATAGCTGATATCCCCACTTAACATACCTGATATCCCCACCCATATTTTGTTGCCTTGCTTGATGCCCTGAAGAGGAAGCTGTAAGTAAATATTTGGCATATTCCCAGCCACATGTTTTCAGATGAGCAAACTGAGATCAGAACAAGAGCATGACCCAATGTCCCCCAGTAAGTCATGGGATGATCTGAGTTTTCACAAGTGTATATGATTCCAAAAGCTATCCTCTTTTTTTTCAAACCTGTAGTAACATCCATATATTCGTCTGCTCATAATATACTCATTCAATTAGTCATTCATTTGTTATTTCATATATTTGAATAACTATTAAAATTAAGGAGCCATCCTACTTGGGTTCAAACCTTGGTTCTGGCCACTTACCAGCTGTGTGACTTTGGGCAAGTGACTTTAATCTAGTTGTGCCTCAGTATCCACATCTGTAATGGTCTCCATGTTCTATGTCTTCACCCCCTTGAGTTGAGGTGATTGAATTTTCTCTACAGAATGGACTTGATATGGAACTTATGTTGATTCCCAAGAGTAAAGCATGAGACATGGGGACTTGAGATGTCTGGGGATGCCCCTGTGAGAGGTGGCAAAAGATCCTCAGAGCTTTATCTGAAACCAGAAAGTGAGTGATTGCAAGACAGTCTCTGCCTTCTTTGATCCTCCAGCCACATAGAGAATGAATTGCCTTTATCCAGAAGCCACAAACTGAAAGTCTGTATGTCAAAAGAGCCACAATAGTAGCCAATCCCCATTCCCCATTCTCTGTATTCCCAGGCAACCACTCATCTGCTTCCTGTCTGTGTGGATTTGATTATTACGGACATTTTATATAAATTAAATCATTCAACATGTAGTCTTTTTTGAATGACTTCTTTCACTGAATATGATGCTTTCAGGTTCCATCTATGTTATACCACTATCAGTACTCCATTGCTTTTTATGGATAAATAATATTTCATAGTGTGGATAGACCACATTTTTAAAACCTTTTCCTCAGTTGATGGACATCAACAATGGGTACAGGGTTTCTTCTTGGGGGTGATGAAACATTATGGAATTAGATTATTGTGATGGCTTCACATTGTGAATGTAGTATATTCACTGAATTGTAGACTTTATTTTTATTTTTTTTACTTTTATTTGCATTTATTTTCTGCAGCATTTATTCCTGGGCCATGCTTTTGTTTCTTCAGTTTCTTCTGGGATATCTTTTTCTTCTGTGCAACCTCCTCTTCTGGTTTAGGAACAATCTGTTCTTTTTCAGTAAGGATCATCTCAGTGTGGCAGGGAGAGCTCATGTAGGGGTTGATCTGACCCTGAGCTCTGTAAGTCCTGCGCCACATCTTGGGGGCTTTTTTTCACTTGGATGTGCTCAATGACAAGAGAATCTACATCTAAGCCCTTAAGTTCAACATTACTCTCTGCATTTTTGAGCACGTGTTGTAAAAATTCAGCACTGCTTTTGTGCCACCGACCCTGCATCCAGCCCCACTGTTTGGCCTGTGCACACCTACCAACTCCATTGTAACGACGGAATGGCACACATTGCTTCTTTAAAGTGACATCCTTCAGATACTTGGTGGTTTTTTGGATATGCGTATCCTTTATGTCCTGGCAGTTTCACGAGTGTTCTTAAAGTGAACACGAATATTTGAACCTCTTGATTTGCATGATTTTGTGGGGTTTTCTGGGTCGAGTGAATAGCGCACCATTTTTAGGAGTCAGCTCAGGCCGCTTACCGGAAAAGGGAATTGTAGACTTTAAAATGGCTCAAGTGCCGAATTTTATTTTTTGTAATTTCACTTCAAAAATCAGATCAAAAAGCAGAGAGAGAGAGAGAGAAGAAAGGGAAACAGAATGAGAGGGCCTATTGTTTTTTCCCAATATTTACAAAATCTGAATTGCCAGCTTTTCTTGAAAAGTTGGCAGTGCTAAGCCCACATGTCAATGGGCAGCTCCACACTGAAGCCAAAGGGTGACATTTATTATGTCAAATTACACCTCAATAAACTGAATTCCCTGAAAAAATCCACAAAAATGGAGAGGATGAGTTGTGTGGTGTCAAAGAACAAATGAAAAACTGAAGTATTATGATTCTGAATTCAGTGAGGAAAAGAGATCCAACACTCAAAGTGAAGACCTGAAAGGTAGGAGAAGAGTTACAGGGGCATGAAGTGGTTGATACCTGTGTACCTTTTTTTTTTTTTTTTTACTGCATGTGTGCATGTGTGTGTGGCATCAGGTGTTTCAGTGAACTTTCTGAGTGGCCCACACTTAGTTACCCATCCATGATCTACTGTGGTGTTTTCCTTGAAGTCCTATCATGTTGTCCAGTTTCAGCTTACAGAACTTCAGGGAAAAGAAAATTTAGTTCTCAGTGACTCAAATTCAGAAGAGAAAAACATTGATAACATTAATTTGGAGAGATGTATGTAGCCAGGTATTGCAGGACATTAGAAGAAGTTAGCATTTTTTCTAGACTTACAAAATATGCCAGACTGATTCCACAAGAGTACCTTCTAATTTTCCTCTGAAACACACACACACACACACATATTCTTTCTACTATCATCACCTATTCTAAGAGAGAGTATCAGAGTCAGACAAATTTGTTTGCAAAATAAGCAGTCTCATGAAATTTGGTTTGTTTATTTAAATATGTACCGTGAGTTTATTGGTAGCCCACTAAGTTTCTTGAGTTTCCTTTGTTGGAAACTTTTGGGAATCTCAGATTAGACTTTCCAATATCAACCTCAACCTTAGGGTAGAAATCTAAGATCTTGTCACCAGATTTTGCCTGCAATACATATAGATCTGGGTAAAAGTCTCTCTATCTGAGTTTTTCCAAATATCCTGAGGTTCATGGTTTTCCTAAAGAGCACCTTTTCCAATGAATTGTAATGCATGGAACATTTTATTTTTCAATGTTTATCTCAAATAAAGATAATTTTTAAAAATTGATTTGTTTCTATATGTCTGAGAGTTTTAAAAATAGTTGATATGTATTATTTCTTGTATCTAAGCCAATTTGAATAGAACTCCTATTAGTGGTTTTATAAATTGACTTAGTGATACCATCCAGACATGGAATATGTCACATATACTTAATATGCATACACACATATAGAAATATGCATCAACCTTTGGATAGGTGCAGAGGTCTTATAGCTTTCATTCTAAAGTGTTAGCCCTGACTCAATAAAATGTAGCAGTACAAACTCGCTTGTTTATCATCACTTTATATATTTTTAAAAACTCATTTTTGAGTATAGTTGACTTATAATGTTGTGTTAGTTTCAGGCATACAGAAAAGTTTTATATATATTCAAATATATACTTTTTATAAATGCTTTTATGGGCCATTAAAGAGCATTGATTAGAGTTCCCTGTGCTATGTAGTAGGTGTTGTTTTTCAGTTGCCAAGTCATGTCCAGATCTTTGTGATATCATGGACTGCAAAATGTCAGGCTTCCCTTTCCCTCACCATCTCTCAGAGTTTGTCCAAGTTCATGTCCATTGAACTGGTGATGCCATCCAACCATTTCATCTTCTGTCACCCTCTTCTCCTTCTGCCTTCAATCTTTCCCAGCATCAAGGTATTTTCCAATAATTCAGCTGTTCACATCAGGTGGCCAAAGTATTGGAGCTTCAGCTTCAGCATCAGTCCTTCCAATGGATATTTAGGGTTGATTTCCTTTAGGATTAACTGGTTTGCTCTCCTTGCTGTCCAAGTGACTCTCAACAATCTTCTCCAGCACCACTGTTTGAAAGTATCAATTTATTGGTGCTCTGCCTTCTTCATGGTTCAACTCCCACATTCAAACGTGACTAGTGGAAAGGCTATAGCCTTGACTATATGGCCTTTTGTTGGTAAAGTTATGATTTTGCTTTTTAATACACTGAGTTTGTCATAGCTTTCCTTCCAAGAAGCAATCATCTTCTAATTTCATGGTGGTCGTCACCATTAGCAGTGATTTTAGAGCAGCAGAAGAAGAAATCTGTCACTGCTTCCACTTTAATCCTCTCTATTTGCCATGAAGTGATGGGGCTCTATGTTATGATCTTAGTTTTTAAAATACTCAGCTTTAAGCTGACTTTTTCACTCTACTCTTACACTCTCATCAAGAGATTCTTTAATTCCTCTTTGCTTTTTGCCATTAGAGTGGTATCATCTGCATACCTGAGATTGTTAATATTTCTCCCGGCAATTTTGATTCCAGCTTGTAACTCATCCAGCCTAGCGTCACTTGATGTGCTCAGAATATAAGTTAAATAAGCAGGGTGACAATATGCAGCTTTGTACTGCTCCTTTCTCAATTTTGAACCAGTCAGTTGTCCATTTAAGGTTCTAACTACTGCCTCTTGACTCGCATACATGTTTCTCAGGAGATAAGTAAGATGATCTGGTATTCTCATCTCCTTAAGAGTTTCCCACAGTTTGTTATGATTCACATAGTCAAAGGCTTTAGCATAGTCAACAGAACAGTATATATTTTTTCTGGAATTCCCTAGCTTTCTCTAAGATCCAGTGAATGTTGGCAATTTGACCTCTGGTTCCCCTGCCTTTTCTAAACTCAGCTTGGACATCTGAAAATTTTTGGTTCATGTAATGCTGAAGCCTAGCATGCAGGATTTTGAGCATAATGTTACTAGCATAGGGATGAAGGGAATTGCTAGCTATTTTCAACGTTCTTTAGTACTGCCCTTCCTGGGAATTTGGATGAAGATTGATGTTTTCCAGTCCTGTGGCCACTGCTGAGTTTTCCAAATTTGCTGACACATTGAGTGTGCCACTTTAATAGCATCATCTTTTAGGATTTTAAATAGCTCTGCTGTAATTTCATCATTGCAGCTTTATTGGCTATAGTGCTTCGTAAGACCCACTTGACTTCATACTCCAGGATGTCTGCCTCTAGGTGAGTGACCACACCATCAAGGTTATTCAGGTCATTAAGATCTTTTTTGTACAGTTATTTTGTGTATTCTTTCCATCTTGTCTTGATCTCTTCTGCTTCTACTAGGTCTTTAACAGTTCTTTCCTTTATTGTATCATTTTACATGAAATTTTCCTCTGGTATCTCCAATTTTCTTGAAGAAATCTCTAGTCTTTCCATTTCAATTGTTTTCTTCTATTTCTTTGTATTGTTCATTGAAGAAGGCCTTCTTGTCTCTCCTTGCTATTATCAAGAACTCTACACTCAGTTGTATATACCTTTTCCTTTCTCCCTTGCATTTTGCTTCTCTTCTTTCTTTCATCAGCTATTAAAGCCTCCTCAGAAAACCACTTTGTCTTCTTGCATTTCTTTTTATTTGGGATGTTTTTGGTCAGTGCCTTCTGTACAATATTACAAATCTCTGTCCATAGTTATTCAGGCACTCTCTCTGCCATATCAAGTCCCTTGAATCTATTAATGACCTCCACTGTATAACCATAGGGGATTTGATTTAAGGGATACCTGACTGGTCTAGTGGTTTTCCCTGCTTTCTTAACCACGAATTTTGCTATAAGGAGCTGATGATCTGAGCCACAATCAGCTCCAGATCTTGTTTTTGCTGATTGTATAGAGTTTCTCCATCTTTGCTGCAAAGAATATAATCAATCTAATTTTGGTATTGACCATCTGGTGATGTCCATGTGCAGAGTCATCTCTTGTGTTGTTGAAAAGGGTGTTTGCTATGACCAGTGTGTTCTCTTGGCAGATTTCTGTTAGTCTTTGCCCTGCTTCATTTTGTATTCCATGGCCAAACTTGCTGTTACTCCATGTACCTCCTGACTTCCTATTTTTGCTTTCCAATTCCCTATGATGAATAGGATATCTTTTTTGATGTTAGCTCTAAGCAGATTGTAGGCCTTCAGAGAACTGATTAACTTCAGCTTCTTCATCATCAACCTTTGAGGCATAGGTTTGTATTACAGTGATGTTGAATGGTTTGCCTTGAAAAGGAACAGAGATCATTCTGTCATTTTTGAGGTTGCACTCAAGTATGGCATTTCAAACACTTCTGTTGATTATGAGGACTATTTCATTTTTTTCTTTGGGATTCTTGCCCACAGTAGTAGATATAATGGTCATCTGAGTTAAAATCACCCATTCCTGTCCACTTTAGTTCAAAGAGTCCTAAGATTTCGATGTTTGCTCTTGCCATCTCCTGACTGACCATGTCTATTTACCTTGATTCATGGACCTAACATTCCAGGTTCCTATGCAATACTGTTCTTTATAGCATCGTATTTTACTTTCATCAGCAGACACATCCACAACTGAATGCCGTTTCCACTTTGGCCCAGCTGCTTCATTCTTTCTGAAGGTGTTAGTAACTGCTCTTTGCTCTTCTCCAGTAGCATACCGGACACCTTCTGACCTGGAGTGCTCATCTTTCAGTGTCATGGTGTTCTCATGGCAAGAATACTAGAGTGGTTTGCCATTTCCTCCTCAAGCAGACCACATTTTGTCAAAACTCTTCATTATGACACGTCTATCTTCGGTGGCCCTGCATGTCTCATAGCTTCATTGAGTTATGCAAGCCTTTTCACCATGATAAGGGAGTGATCAAGGAAGGGAGGAGGTTGACTTTAACTCTTCTGTAAATGTTTGATAGAGTTCTCCTATGAAGCCATCTGGTCCTGAACTTTCTTTTGTTGGGAGATTTTTTTTTATCACAGATTCAATTTCATTACTTGTGATTCCCCTGTTCATATTATCTATTTCTTCCTGGTTCAGTCTTGGAAGCTTGCACTTTTATAAGATTTTTTCCATTTCTTCCAGGTTGTCCATTTGATTGGCATACAGTTGCTTGTGGTAGTCTCTTATGATCCTCTGTATTTCTGTGGTTTCAGTTGTATTATCTCCTTTTTCATTTCTCATTTTATTGGTTTGAGTCCTCTCTTTTTTTTTGTCTTGATGAGTCTGTTGTTGTTCAGTGGCAAAGTCGTGTCCAACTCTGTGACTCCATTAGCTGCAGCACTCCAGGCTTCCCTGTCCTTCACTATCCCCCAGAGTTTGCTCAAACTCTTGTTCACTGAGTTGGAGATGACATCCAATTATCTCATCCTCTGTGACACACTTATCCTCCTGCCCTCAATCTTTCCAAGCATCAGGGTCTTTGATGAGTTTAGTTTTATTAATTTTATCTTTTTAGAGAGCCAGTTTTTAGTTTCATTCATCTTTTCTATTGTTTTCTTAAATGTTACTTCATTTATTTCTGTTCTGATATTTATGATTTATTTCCTTCACTAACTTTGTGCGCATATAAGTATTTTTTAAAATTTCATTTTTGATTTCTTCAGTGAGCCCTTGACTATTTAGGAGAATATTGTTGAGCCTCCATGTGTTGATTTTTAGTTTGTTTGTAATTGATTTTTAATCTCACAAGATTTTCATAAAAAAGATGCCTTATATGATTTCAACTTTCTTAAATTTACCAAGGCTTGGTTTGTGACCAAAGATGTGGTTTAGCCTGGAGAAGGTTTTGTGTGCATTTGAAAAAAAAAAGTGTAGTTTTTTTTTTTTTTTTTTTTTTTGCTTTCATCTGTAATGTTTTAAAAATATCAAGTAAGTCTGTCTGGTCTAATGTGTCATTTAATGTTTCTGTTTCTTCCGAAGGCAGATGTAAGTGGAGTGTTGAAGTTCCCAACTATTATTGTTGCTGTTCAGATGCTAAATTGTGTCCAAATCCTTCTGACTGCAAGGATTGCAGCACTCCAGGCTTCCTTGCCCTTCACTATCTGCTGGGGTTTGCTCAAAGTCATGTCCATTGAATCAATGATGCCATCCAACCATCCTCTCTCACCCCCCTTTCCTCCTGCCGTCAATATTTCCCAGCATCAGGGTCTTTTCCAATAAGTTGGCTCTTCACATCAGGAGGGTAAAGTATTGGAGCTTCAGCTTCAACATCAGTCCTTCCAATGAATACTCAAGGTTGATTTTATTTAGGATGACTGGTTGGATCTCCTTGCTGTCCAAGGGACTGTCAAGTGTCTTCTCCAGCACAACAGTTCAAAAACATCAATTCTTCTTTTCTCAGCTTTCTTTATGGTCCAACTCTGAAATCTGTACACGACTACTGGAAAAACCATAGCTTTGATTATATGGACCATTGTCAGCAAAATGACAGCTGTGCTTTTTAATACGCTATCTAAGTTGGTCACAGCTTTTCTTCCAAGGAGTCAGTTGAGTCGCTCAGTTACATCCGACTCTTTGCAACCCCATGAATCGCAGCACGCCAGGCTTCCCTGTCCATCACCAACTCCTGGAGTTTACTCAAACTCATGTCCATTGAGTCAGTGATGCCATTCAACTATCCCATCCTCTGTCATCCCCTTCTCCTCCTGCTGCCAATCCCTCCCAGCATCAGGGTCTTTTCCAATGAGTCAACACTTTGCATGAGGTGGCCAAAGTATTGGAGTTTCAACTTCAGCATCAGTCCTTCCAATGGACACCCAGGACTGATCTCATTTAGGATGGACTGGTTGGATCTCCTTGCAGTACAAGGACCTCTCAAGAGTCTTCTCCAACACCACAGTTCAAAAGCATCAATTCTTTGGTGCTCAGCTTTCTTCACAGTCCAACTCTCACATCCATACATGACCACTGGAAAAACCATAGCTTTGACTAGATGAACCTTTGTTGGCAAAGTAACGTCTCTGCTTTTTAATATGCTATCCAGGTTGGTCATAACTTTCCTTCCAAGGAGCAGGCATCTTTTAATTTCATGGCTGCAATCACCATCTGCAATGATTTTGGAGTCAAAAAAAAAAAAATCTGACACTGTTTCCACTGTTTCCCCATCTATTTGCCATGAAGTGATGGGACCAGATGCCATGATCTTCACTTTTTGAATGTTGAGTTTCAAGCCAGTTTTTGAACTCTCCTCTTTCACCTTCATTAAAGGCTTTCTAGTTCCTCTTCACTTTCTGCCATTAGGGTGGTGTCATCTGCATATCTGAGGTTATTGATATTTGTCCCTGCAATCTTGATTCCAGCTTAAGCTTCATCCAGCCTGGTATTTCACATGATGAACTCTGCATATAAGGTCAATAAGCGGGATGAAAATATACAGGCTTGATGTACTCCTTATCCAATTTTGAACCAGTTCATTGTTCCATGATCAGCTCTAACACTTGCTTCTTGACAAATTTCTCAGGAGGCAGGTAAGGTGGTCTGGTATTCCCATCTCTTGAAGAATTTTCCACAATTTGTTGTGATCCACAGAGTCAGAGGCTTTAGTGTAATCAATGAAGTAGAAGTATATGCTTTTCTGGAATTCCCTTGCTTTTTCTGTGATCCAATGGATGTTGGAGATTTGGTCTCTGGTTCCTCTGCCTTTTCTTAATGCAGTTTCTACATCAGGATATTCTCAGTTCATATACTGTTGAAGCCTCGCTTGGAGAATTTTGAGCATTACCTTGCTAATATGTGATATGAGTGCAATTGTATGATAATTAAATAATTTTTTTCATTTAGTTTTATTAGTTGGAGGCTAATTACTTTACAATATTGTAGTGGTTTTTGTGAGGTTCTCCAGTGCTGGGTGCACAAATATTTACAATTTTTCTTTTTTTTATAATCTTAGATTGATTTCTTGATCATTATGTAGTGTCATTCTTTTTCTCTTTGCAGAGTCTTTATTTTATTTTATTTTATTTTTTATTAGTTGGAGGCTAATTACTTCACAACATTTCAGTGGGTTTTGTCATACATTGATATGAATCAGCCATAGATTTACACGTATTCCCCATCCCGATCCCCCCTCCCACCTCCCTCTCCACCCGATTCCTCTGGGTCTTCCCAGTGCACCAGGTTCGAGAACTTGTCTCATGCATCCCACCTGGGCTGGTGATCTGTTTCACCATAGATAGTATACATGCTGTTCTTTTGAAATATCCCACCCTCACATTCTCCCACAGAGTTCAAAAGTCTGTTTTGTATTTCTTTGTCTCTTTTTCTGTTTTGCATATAGGGTTATCATTACCATCTTTCTAAATTCCATATATATGTGTTAGTATTGTGAGGCTGTCATGGCTAACGCCATGGCAGGCAGCCTAGATTAGGAGTAGGCCTGGTTTCCCGGGGTAATATAATTATCAGGCCTCCTGGAGCCAGACAATCAACATATGCCTAGCCAGAGAAAAGGGAACCTATCAGGGGAAAGCTGAAAGCCCCACGTTGGGCCAACAAAAATTACCTTGCAACTGTGTAACCAATACGCTTACGCCAACTACCCACTGTGTAACCAATCCGATTGCGCCAACTACCTGCTGCTTATTTTGACCTAATAAATACCCGAGAGAACTGGGGCTCGGGGCCTTTTGTCCTCACACACCTGGTGAGGGTGGGAGGTCCTGGCTCGAGTCAGTACTAAATTCCCCTATTGCGAGTTGCATTGTTGCGAGGAGTCTTCTTTCCCGACCGGGGACTCGGACTACGGGCAGAACATTTGGGGGCTCGTCCAGGATCCCTTGACCGGGGAAGAACGCTCTTTGGAACAAATGGGAAAAAAGACAGGTAATAGCACTGGTGCTCAGGCAGGTCTAGAAAAGACCAGAGTAAAGCTGAGGCCCTGTTGTGAAGCAGGAAGGTGTCTGGCACAGAAAGACCAGAGTAAATCTGGGGCCCTGCTGTGAAGCAGGAAGGTGTCTGGCGTTAGGGAAAGCTTTCCATGAGGGAACAGACTGGCCATTCCGGCTGGCGTGAGGCCGAGGCCAGCGAGCATGCTGGGTGGCAGCCAGCTCTGCGGGAAGGAGACCTCCTCTCCTAAGCCTGAATCTGGGGAACAGTGGATGCCATATGGTAAGGTGACCCTTGTTCCAGAGGATCTGTGTTGTCGGCCAATGTGTGTCTGTCTGTGTGTTTTTCTGTATAACTGCCGGCATTGTCTCCTGTCTTGTTGTTCTCTGGTGTGTCGTTGTCTACTTCTTCCTATAAAGCCTTGGAGCCTCATTTCTGTTTCTGGGAGTTTCAGTGAACAGGCAGACAGTTGTCGGGGCAACTGACGAGTCCTGACCAGGGCTACTCCCTGGCAGATTCTGAAGGCCTCCCAACAAGTCAGCCCCAGTAATGGGAGCCCGAGAGGGTGAAACTCTTTCTTTTTTCTCGTATTCTAAACCGAGAATCTGGCCAAATAAAAACCCGTCTATGTGGGCATGGGATAGGCACTTAAGAGCCGATAGGGCGCCTGCCACTGGAAGACTCCTGTGAAAGGATAAGGGGGTCACAGAATGGGCTAGAAACCCTTAGGGTGCTCGCCCCCAGCAAGAAAACTTCCGTGCAACGACTAAGGCACTCAAATAGTTCCACAAAGCATACCACAAGCCCAACTTCCTGGCCGCCACCACTCCCGATAGGATTTATTGGTGGTAATTCTTGATGACTTTCTTCTGACTCTCGCTATGGGGCAAGGAAAATCTACCCCTCTCTCTCTCATGACTGATCATTTCTTGGATGTCAGGGCTAAAGTGTATGATCTGTTGCTACTGGTTACAAAGAGTAAATTAATAACCTTTTGCTCTGCAGAGTGGCCCGCCTTCCAAGTTGGATGGCCTCCAGAAGAAACTTTTCAACCTTCTATTATTCGGGCAGTGAAAGAAAAAATTATGGCTCCTGATCCCTGGGGCCACCCGAGCCAAGTCCCATATGTTATGGTCTGGCAAGATCTAGTAGAAGATCTGCCCGAATGGTTAAAACCTTTTGTTCACAAACTCCCTGATTCTCCTAATGTACAGGCCCTTGTTATGAAAACTCCCACTCCCCCAGAGGAAGCCAAGAAGAATAAGGGCCCAAAACCGGTCTTGCAGGAATCCTCAGACCAGAACCTGATTGACTTGGAGACGGAAATTAGGCCCCCGCCATATGCCCCTCCTCCGTTGCAGGTTCCCCCGGGGGGAGGAGCCCCCCCCCGGATGAATCAGAAGGGATAACAAAACCCCGACCCCGGAGAAGAAATAGAAGAAATAGGGGTGAGCAGGATCAAGGGGACCCAGAGTTACCTTCATCTACTGTACAGGCACTCCCCATCCGGGTGAAACCAGCTAACCCAGACGGAGAGCGAACCCATCAGTACTGGCCCTTTTCCCATTTTGTTCACTCATAACCCCACCTGGGATGATTGCCAGCAGCTGTTGCAGGTGCTCTTCAACATGAAAGAACGGGAGCAAATCCTGGCAGAGGTGCAGAAACGGGTCCCGGGGGTCGACGGGAGACCAACCACCCAGCCTCATCTTGTGGACGAGGGGTTTCCTCTGTTGCGGCCTAACTGGGATTTTGAGCGAGTGGAAGGTAGGGAGCATCTCCGAGTGTATCGCCAGACTCTAATGGCTGGCCTGCGGGCCACAGCTAAGAAGCCAACAAATTTGGCAAAGGTAAATTTAGTAAGGCAAGAGCCCACTGAGAGCCCATCAGCCTTCCTAGAGAGGCTAATGGAAGCCTTTACACAATATACACCCATGGACCCCCAGGCTGAGGAATCACGCGCTGCAGTTCTACTAGCGTTTGTGAATCAGGCAGACCCAGATATTAAGAGGAAATTACAAAAGATAGAGGGGTTAGGAGAACAGACAATACAAGACTTACTGAAAGCAGCTGAAAAGGTATTTAAGAAACAGAGAGACCAAAAAGGCAGGCCCTAAAGAAAGAGCAGTGCACTTACTGCAAAGAACGGGGGCACTGGAAAAAAGAGTGTCCTAAGAGGGACCTGAAGAGAAGAACAACCCAGAGAGAGAGAATTTCTCCTGGAACTCAAGTCCTATATGCGGGGAAAGACAGTGACTAGGGGAGTCAAGACTCGGCACCCCTCCCCGAGTCCTGGGTAACCATACATGTGAAAGGGAAACCTGTTGGCTTCATGGTGGACACTGGTGCCCAACACTCTGTTTTAAATAAAAAACTGGGACCAATGTCTAAGAAAACCAGCTTGGTGCAGGGAGCCACAGGGACAAAAAAATATTGTTGGACCACAGAACGGAAAGTAAATCTGGGGACCCATTAGGTGTCCCATTCGTTTTTGGTGATACCAGAATGCTCAGCCCCTCTACTTGGACGGGACTTGTTGACTAAAGTTAATGTTCAGATCCATTTTGACCCTGGGGGAATGTCAGTCACGGATGGACTTGGACAGCTGATACATGTCTTGTCTCTAGCTTTAAGAGATGAATACAGACTTTTTGTGCCTAAGCCCTCAGAGTTTATAGCACCAGATATACAACCGTGGGTCCACAAATACCTGTTGGCATGGGCAGAAACAGCAGAAATGGGACTGGCTAAACAGAGACATCCGGTCGTCATCGAACTAAAAGCCGAGGCGACTCCTGTGAGGGTGAGGCAATACCCTATAAGCCAGGAGGCTCAGCGGGGCATCACTCCCCACATTCGATGGCTCATGGATGCTGGAATTCTCAAGCGGTGCCAATCCCCTTGGAACACCCCCTTACTACCGGTGAAGAAGCCGGGGAGTACGGATTACAGACCTGTCCAGGACCTACGGGAAGTCAACAAGCGGGTGAGTGACATACACCCTACTGTCCCCAACCCGTATACCCTCCTGAACAGTCTGCTGCCTGAGTACACTTGGTACACTGTGTTGGACTTGAAAGATGCTTTTTCAGCCTACCCCTGGTGGCCCAGAGCCAGGAAATATTTGCCTTTGAGTGGACTGAGGGGGAAGGCCAACCGGTAGTACAACTAACTTGGACCCGCCTCCCACAAGGGTTCAAAAACTCCCCTACCTTGTTTAATGAGGCTTTGAGTGAGGACCTCTATGAATATCGGACTTGCCACCCAGAGGTCATCCTGCTGCAATATGTGGATGACCTTATGTTGGCTGGAACCACAGAGGAGGCATGCAGCCGTGCCACTGGTGACCTCTTACAGACTCTAGGCACCTTGGGATATCATGCTAGTGCAAAAAAAGGTGCAAATATCCCGGCAAGAGGTCACCTATTTGGGGTATAAGATCAGGCAGGGGCAAAGGTGGCTAACTCAGGCCATGAAGGAAACAATATTGCAGATACCAGAGCCCAAGACTCCCCACCAAGTGAGAGAGTTTTTTGGGACTGTTGGATATTGTAGACTGTAGATAATGGGGTTTGCTGAGAAGGCCTGGCCCTTATATGAGAAAAGTAAAGAGACCCCAAACTAGACTTGGACTGAGCCAATGAAACAGGCTTTCCAGACACTCAGACGGGCCCTACTAAAAGCGGCCAGCCGGGACTATGCCGCCCCCATATTAGCCATGGGACTTCCACCTCCTGGTATGGGGACTCTACCACCAGTCCCTGACTATTCCCTCCCTGACCTCGTTTGGATCAACGAGGATACCACCCTCCAGAAGGATGACAAAGATGGATGGTACTGAGATCAAAACAACAACCTGATATTGCCTGCCATCCTGGGTCGTCACCTATGTGAACACCTGCACACAACTACACACTTGGGAGAAAAAAAAGACCGTGACTCTTCTCCAGACGGCCTGCCTGAGGTTCCCTCGACAAAATGCAACTGTACGAGAAATAATCCAGGCTTACAAAGTGTGCCAGCTGATGAAGACAGGGAAAAGGCAGCACACTGGAACGAGGTACCGAGGGGAAGAGCCAGGGCAACACTGGGAGATAGATTTCACTGAGGTAAGGCCAGGCAAGTACGGGTATCGCTATCTGTTGGTTCTGGTAGATACCTTCTCGGGGTGGGTAGAAGCCTTCCCCACTAAGGGAGAGACAGCAACAGTGGTTGCTAAAAAGATCTTAGAGGAGATAGTGCCTAGGTACGGGCTGCCAGGGACTATGGGCTCTGATAACAGACCTGCCTTTGTGAGCCAGATTGTACAAGGGCTGGCCCAAGCTCTGGGGACAAAATGGAAGTTACATTGTGAATATAATCCCCAGAGGTCAGGACAGGTTGAGAGAATGAATTGGACCCTAAAAGAAACTTTGACAAAGTTGGCAATAGAGACTGGTGGGGACTGGGTGACCCTCCTTCCCTTCGTGCTCTTTCGAGCACGTAACACCCCTTATAAGCTGAATCTCACCCCTTTTGAGATTCTGTATAGAAGACCCCCTCCTGTGTGTCTTATATTCAAGAGAAAATGCCTACCACCCCCTACCGTGGGACAATTCCAGCAAACACTGATGGCATTAAGTAACAAGCAAGGGGACCATCCCCTCACATAATATTGGCCCGGGTGATTGGGTTTGGGTAAAACGACACCAATCTAAAGCACTAGAACCTAGATGGAAAGGCCTTTATGTTGTTCTCCTTACCACTCCTACTGCTGTTAAGGTCAATGGGATCGGGCCCTAGGTTCACTGCAATCACATGCGGCAAGCCACCCCGGAAGAACAAGAGAAGATGCAAGCAGAATGAGAGGCAAGACCTCACCCGTCAAATCCTTTGAAACTGAAACTCATACGACGGGAGCCCTCTTAACCCTCCTGCTGATAACAGTTTTCATTGGCCCAGGAGCAACCAGCCACAACCCCCATCAGCCAGCTAACCTGACTTGGGTGATCTACAATCCTGAGGCTGGAGAAGTGCTTAATTCGAGCTCCAACGTGGCCCCCAAAGGGACATGGTGGCCAGTACTGACCTTTGATTTGTGCGTGCTGGTGGCTGACGGTAATGGGTTTGGTCCCCACCAACTGACCAAGTTCTTTGCCCACGGCTCTTTCGGTCTGTTCACCCATAACTGTGAGCGAAAAGGCCCACAGTACTATGAACAAGTGCCTGTCTATGTCTGCCCGGGGGGAAGAAGGGATCAAAACCAAATTGAAAAATGTGGGGTAGTTGACTCTTTTTATTGCGCCACTTGGGGTTGTGAAACCACGGGAACAGTCCCTTTCGCACCTCCAAGAATCCTTGAGCTCCTTGGCTGAAGTAGTGTTACAGAATAGGAGAGGTTTAGATTTGTTGTTTCTGCAACAAAGAGGATTATGTGCAGCACTGGGAGAAAAATGCTGTTTCTATATCGACCATTCAGGGGTGGTACAAAAATCTCTCCAGAAAGTAAGAGAGGGACTAGCCCAGCGAAAGGGAAACGAAAAGCCCAACAAGGCTGGTTTAAATCTTGGTTTCAGTGCTCCCCCTGGTTGACCACTTTGATTTCCACCCTCCTGGGTCCACTCATAATATTAATATTGTTACTGACCTTTGGTCCATGCATTTTAAACCGTCTGGTCGGGGGGAGGAGCCAAGATGGCAGAAGAGTAGGACGGGGAGACCACTTTCTCTCCTACAAATTCATCAAAAGAATAACTGAATGCAGAGCAAACTTCGCAAAACAACTTCTGATCACTGGCTGAGGTCATCAGGCGCCCAGAAAAGCAGCCGATTGTCTTCGAAAGGAGGTAGGACAAAATATAAAAGATAAGAAGTGAGACAAAAGAGCTAAGGATGGAGGTCCGTCCCGGGAAGGGAGTCTTAGGCAGCATTGCTTGGGGTAGGGTCCGGGCCTGAGTGCCCTGAGGACAATCGGAGGGAGCTTCTGTGAGTTGCCAACTTGAACTGTGGGAGACCAAAAGAGAGAGAGTAAATTAACCAGCCCAAACACACTGCCGGCTGTTCGCAGAACAAAGAGACCGAGAAAGTCCAGAGAAGAGCTCGCAGGCTGCGGACCGGCCCAGCCCCGCAGGAGGCAGGAGGCAGGGGGGAGGGGAAGGTCGTGGCGAGACACAGGGCACAGGCACCCGACCGGTGCGGGCGGGGACTGGGGCTTGGGACGCGGAGGGCAGAAGGCGCGCACACCCGACTGGCGCCAGCGGAAACTGAGACTGGGTCCGCGGAAGGGAGTGGGCGCGCCACACCTGGGGAAAGTGCGCCCACCAAGCCCCTGGCTGCCTGGACCGCTCTGACGGGGAAGGCACAGAGAGCAGGCGCAGCTTTTCGCTCCGCGCTTTTGTGGAACACCCGAGGGCTGGAACCTCGTGCAGCGCGGGGCGCGCTCCATATAGAACAGCCGGAAGCCTGAGCAGCGCAGACGGAGAAAGCAGTGCCAGCCCCTCCCGGCAGCGCCAGCCCCTCCCTGCAGTGCCAGTCCGTCCCCACGGCGCCAGCCCCTCCCCGTGGCGCCAGCCCCTCCCTGCGGCGCCAGCCCCTCCCGGCAGAGCGACGGAAATAGCTACCTGAGTAAGAGTCCACTTCCGCCCGCCTGTGTCAGGGCGGAAATGAGGCTCTGAAGAGACCTGCAAACAGAAGCCAAATAAACAAAGGGAACCGCTTCAGAAGGGACTGGTGCAACAGATTAAAATCCCTCTAGAAAACACCGACTACACCAGAAGGGGCCTGTAGATATCGAGAAGTGTAAGCTGGAAGGAGGAGCTATCTGAAACTGAGCCGAACCCACACTGATCGCAACAGCTCCAGAGAAACTCCTAGATATAATTTTACTTTTTTCATTTTTTTTTTAATTTATTTTTTCTTTTTTATTTTTTCTCTTTTATTTTCCTTTAAAACCCCCTATTACTCCCCCATTACTCCTTAACTTTCATTTCCATAGATTTTTATGATTTTTTTAATTAGGGAAAAAAAAATTTTTTTTTCTTTCTTTTTTTTCTTTTTTTTTTCTTTTTTCTTCTTTTTTTTCTTTCCTTTTTCTCTTCTATTTTCTATTTTTCTTTTTCTCTTATTTCTTTTAAAGTCCTCTAGTACTCCTCTACTACTCCTTAATTTTCATTTTCAATACACTATAACCTTACAAAAAAAAAAAAAGAAGAGAAGCCCTATTTTAAACCGAAGATTATTCTCTCCCAATCTTGACTCTCTGTTTTCTACCTCAGAACACCTCTATTTCCTCCTTTCCCCTTCTCTTCCCAATCCAATTCTGTGAATCTTTGTAGGTGACTGGGCTACAGAGAACACTCTGGGAACAGACAGCTGCATAGATCTGTCTCTCTCCTCTTGAGTCCCCCTTTTTTTCTCCTCCTGCTCATCTCTATCTTCCTCCTCCCTCTCCTCTTCCTCATGTAACTCTGTGAACCTCTCTGGGTGTCCCTAACGGGGGAGAATCTTTTTGCCATTAACCTAGAAGTTTTCTTATCAGTGCTGTATAGTTGGAGAAGTCCTGAGACTACAGGAAGAATAAAACTGAAATCCAGAGGCAGGAGACTTAAGCCCAAAACCTGAGAACACCAGAAAACTCCTGTCTACATGGAACTTTAAGTAATAAGTGACTGTCCAAAAGCCTCCATACCCACACTGAAACCAACCACCACCCAAGAGCCAATAAGTTTTAGAGCAAGACATACCATGCAAATTCTCCAGCAATGCAGGAACATAGCCCTTAACGTCAACATACAGGCTGCCCAAGGTCACACCTAACACATAGACCCATCTCAAAACTCATTACTGGGCACTCCATTGCTCTCCAAAGAGAAGAAAACAAGTTCCATGCACCAGAACACTGACACAAGCTTCCCTAACCAGGAAACCTTGAGAAGCCAATCATCTAACCCCACCCAATGGGTAAATCCTCCACAATAAAAAGGAACCACAGACCTCCAGAACACAGAAAGCCCACTCCAGACACAGCAATCTAAACAAGATGAAAAGGCAAAGAAATACCCAACAGGTAAAGGAACGTGAAAAATGCCCACCAAGTCAAACAAAAGAGGAGGAGATAGGGAATCTACCTGAAAAAGAATTTAGAATAATGATAATAAAAATGATCCAAAATCTTGAAAACAAAATGGAGTTACAGATAAATAGCCTGGAGACAAAGATTGAAAAGATACAAGAAATGTTTAATAAAGACCTAGAAGAAATAAAAAAGAGTCAATTAAAAATGAATAATGCAATGAATGAGATCAAAAACACTTTGGAGGGAACCAAGAGTAGAATAACGGAGGCAGAAGATAGGATAAGTGAGGTAGAAGATAAAATGGTGGAAATAAATGAAGCAGAGAGGAAAAAAGAAAAAAGGATCAAAAGAAATGAGGACAACCTCAGGGACCTCTGGGACAATGTGAAACGCCCCAACATTTGAATCATAGGAGTCCCAGAAGAAGAAGACAAAAAGAAAGGCCATGAGAAAATACTCGAGGAGATAATAGCTGAAAACTTCCCTAAAATGGGGAAGGAAATAGCCACCCAAGTCCAAGAAACCCAGAGAGTCCCAAACAGGATAAACCCAAGGCGAAAACACCCCAAGACACATATTAATCAAATTAACAAAGATCAAACACAAAGAACAAATATTAAAAGCAGCAAGGGAAAAACAACAAATAACACACAAAGGGATTCCCATAAGGATAACAGCTGATCTATCAATAGAAACCCTCCAGGCCAGAAGGGAATGGCAGGACGTACTGAAAGTAATGAAAGAGAATAACCTACAACCTAGATTACTGTATCCAGCAAGGATCTCATTCAGATATGAAGTAGAATTCAAAAGCTTTACAGATAAGCAAAAGCTGAGAGAATTCAGCACCACCAAATCAGCTCTTCAACAAATGCTAAAGGATCTTCTCTAGACAGGAAATACAGAAAGGTTGTATAAACGTGAACCCAAAACAACAAAGTTAAATGGCAACGGGACAACACACTATCAATAATTACCTTAAATGTAAATGGGTTGAATGCCCCAACCAAAAGACAAAGATTGGCTGAATGGATACAAAAACAAGACCCCTATATATGCTGTCTACAAGAGACCCACCTCAAAACAAGGGACACATACAGACTAAAAGTGAAGGGCTGGAAAAAAATATTTCACGCAAACGGAGACCAAAAGAAAGCAGGAGTCGCAATACTCATATCAGATAAAGTAGACTTTCAAATAAAGGATGTGAAAAGAGACAAAGAAGGACACTACATAATGATCAAAGGATCAATCTAAGAAGAACATATAACACTTATAAACATATATGCACCCAACATAGGAGCACCACAATATGTAAGGGAAACACTAACGAGTATGAAAGAGGAAATTAATAGTAACACAATAATAGTGGGAGACTTTAATACCCCACTCACAACCATGGATAGATCAACTAAACAGAAAATTAACAAGGAAACACAAACCTTAAATGACACAATGGACCAGCTAGACCTAATTGATATCTATAGGATATTTCACCCCAAAACAATCAACTTCACCTTTTTCTCAAGTGCACATGGAACCTTCTCCAGAATAGATCACATCCTGGGCCATAAATCTGGTCTTGGAAAATTCAAAAAAATTGAAATCATTCCAGTCATCTTTTCTGACCACAGTGCAGTAAGATTAGATCTCAATTACAGGAAAAAAATTGTTAAAAATTCAAACATATGGAGGCTAAATAACACACTTCTGTATAACCAACAAATCATAGAAGAAATAAAAAAAGAAATCAAAATATGTATAGAAATGAATGAAAATGAAAACACAACAATCCAAAACCTATGGGACACTGTAAAAGCAGTGCTAAGGGGAAGGTTCATAGCATTACAGGCTTACATCAAGAAACAAGAAAAAAACCAAATAAATAACCTAACTCTACACCTAAAGCAATTAGAGAACGAAGAAATGAAGAACCCCAGGGTTAGCAGAAGGAAAGAAATCTTAAAAATTAGGGCAGAAATAAATGCAAAAGGAACTAAAGAGACCATAGTAAAAATCAACAAAGCTAAAAGCTGGTTTTTTGAAAAAATAAACAAAATTGACAAACCATTAGCAAGACTCATTAAGAAACAAAGAGAGAAGAACCAAATTTTCCCTTGCTGCTTTTAATATTTGTTCTTTGTGTTTGATCTTTGTTAGTTTGATTATTATGTGTCTTGGGGTGTTTCGCCTTGGGTTTATCCTGTTTGGGACTCTCTGGGTTTCTTGGACTTGAGTGGCTATTTCCTTCCCCATTTTTGGGAAGTTTTCAGCTATTATCTCCTCGAGTATTTTCTCATGGCCTTTCTTTTTGTCTTCTTCTTCTGGAACTCCTATGATTCGAATGTTGGGGCGTTTCACAGTGTCCCAGAGGTCCCTGAGGTTGTCCTCATTTCTTTTGATCCTTTTTTCTTTTTTCCTCTCTGCTTCATTTATTTCCACCATTTTATCTTCTACCTCACTTATCCTATCTTCTGCCTCTGTTATTCTACTCTTGGTTCCCTCCAAAGTGTTTTTGATCTCATTCATTGCATTGGCATTTTTAATTGACTGTTGACCCAGCAATCCCACTTCTGGGCATACACACTGAGGAAACCAGATCTGAAAGAGACACATGCACCCCAATGTTCATCGCAGCACTGTTTATAATAGCCAGGACATGGAAGCAACCTAGATGCCCATCAGCAGATGAATGGATAAGGAAGCTGTGGTACATATACACCATGGAATTTTACTCAGCCGTCAAAAAGAATTCATTTGAACCAGTCCTAATGAGATGGATGAAACTGGAGCCCCTTATACAGAGTGAAGTAAGCCAGAAAGATAAAGAACATTACAGCATACTAACACATATATATGGAATTTAGAAAGATGGTAACGATAACCCTATATGCCAAACAGAAAAAGAGACACAGAAATACAGAACAGACTTTGAACTCTGTGGGAAAAGGTGAGGGAGGGATGTTTCGAAAGAACAGCAGTATACTATCTAGGGTGAAACAGATCACCAGCCCAGGCTGGATGCATGAGACAAGTGTTCGGGCCTGGTGCACTGGGAAGACCCAGAGAAATCAGGTGGAGAGGGAGGTGGGAGGGGGGATCGGGATGGGGAATAAGTGTAAATCTATGGCTGATTCATATCAATGTATGACAAAACCCAAAAAAAAAAAAAAAAGAACCAAATTTAACAAATTAGAAAATGAGAATGGAGAGATCACAACAGACAAACACTTGAAAATACAAAGGATCATAAGAGACTACTACCAGCAGCTCTATGCCAATAAAATGGACAACTTGGATGAAATGGACAAATTCTTAGAAAAGTGTAACTTTCCAAAACTGAACCAGGAAGAAATAGAAGATCTTAACAGACCCATCACAAGCAAGGAAATCGAAACTGTAATCAAAAATCTTCCAGCAACTAAAAGCCCAGGACCAGATGGCTTCACAGCTGAATTCTACCAAAAATTTAGAGAAGAGATAATACCTATCTTACTCAAACTCTTCCAGAAAATTGCAGAAGAAGGTAAGCTTCCAAACTCATTCTATGAGGCCACCATCACGCTAATTCCAAAACCAGACAAAGATGCCACCAAAAAAGAAAACTACAGGCCAATATCACTGATGAACATAGATGTAAAAATCCTTAACAAAATTCTAGCAAACAGAATCCAACAACATATTTAAAAAATCATAAAGCCCACCATGACTAAGTGGGCTTTATCCCAGGAATGCAAGGCTTCTTTAATATCCGCAAATCAATCAATGTAATACACCACATTAACAAATTGAAAGATAAAAACCATATGATTATCTCAATAGATGCAGAGAAAGCCTTTGACAAAATTCAATACTCATTTATGATTAAAACTCTCCAGAAAGCAGGAATAGAAGGAACATACCTCGACGTAATAAAAGCTATATATGACAAACCCACAGCAAGCATCACCCTCAATGGTGAAAAATTGAAAGCATTGACCCTGAAATCAGGAACAAGACAAGGGTGCCCACTCTCACGACTACTATTCAACATAGTGTTGGAAGTTTTGGCCACAGCAATCAGAGCAGAAAAAGAAGTAAAAGGAATCCACATAGGAAAAGAAGAAGTGAAACTCTCACTGTTTGCAGATGACAGGATCCTCTACATAGAAAACCCTAAAGACTCTACCAGAAAATTACTAGAGCTAATCAATGAATATAGTAAAGTTGCAGGATATAAAATTAACACACAGAAATCCCTTGCATTCCTATATACTAACAATGAAAAAACAGAAAGAGAAATTAAGGAAACAATACCATTCACCATTGCAACAAAAAGAATAAAATACTTAGGAGTATATCTACCTAAAGAAACAAAAGACCTATACATAGAAAAAAACATATATACATAGAACTATAAAACTGATGAAAGAAATCAAAGAGGACACAAACAGATGGAGAAACATACCGTGTTCATGGATTGGAAGAATCAATATTGTCAAAATGGCTATTCTACCCAAAGCAATCTATAGATTCAATGCAATTCTTATCAAGCTACCAACGGTATTTTTCACAGAACTAGACCAAAGAATTTCACAATTTGTATGGAAATACAAAAAACCTTGGAATAGCCAAAGTAATCTTGAGAAAGAAGAATGGAACTGGAGGAATCAACCTGCCTGACTTCAGACTCTACTACAAAGCCACAGTCATCAAGACAGTATGGTACTGGCACAAAGACAGAAATATAGATCAATGGAACAGAATAGAAAGCCCAGAGATAAATCCACGAACCTATGGACACCTTATCTTTGACAAAGGAGGCAAGGATATACAATGGAAAAAAGACAACCTCTTTAACAAGTGGTGCTGGGAAAACTGGTCAACCACTTGTAAAAGAATGAAACTAGAACACTTTCTAACACCATACACAAAAATAAACTCAAAATGGATTAAAGATCTAAATGTAAGACCAGAAACTATAAAACTCCTAGAGGAGAACATAGGCAAAACCCTCTCCGACATAAATCACAGCAGGATCCTCTATGACCCACCTCCCAGAATATTGGAAATAAAAGCAAAAATAAACAAATGGGACCTAATGAAACTTAAAAGCTTTTGCACAACAAAGGAAACTATAAGCAAGGTGAAAAGACAGCCTTCAGATTGGGAGAAAATAATAGCAAATGAAGCAACAGACAAAGGATTAATCTCAAAAATATACAAGCAACTCCTGCAGCTCAATTCCAGAAAAATAAATGACCCAATCAAAAAATGGGCCAAAGAACTAAACAGACATTTCTCCAAAGAAGACATACAGATGGCTAACAAACACATGAAAAGATGCTCAACATCACTCATTATTAGAAGAAATGCAAATCAAAACCACAATGAGGTACTATTACACGCCAGTCAGGATGGCTGCTATCCAAAAGTCTACAAGCAATAAATGCTGGAGAGGGTGTGGAGAAAAGGGAACCCTCTTACACTGTTGGTGGGAATGCAAACTAGTACAGCCGCTATGGAAAACAGTGTGGAGATTTCTTAAAAAACTGGAAATAGAACTGCCATATGACCCAGCAATCCCACTTCTGGGCATACACACTGAGGAAACCAGATCTGAAAGAGACACGTGCACCCCAATGTTCATCGCAGCACTGTTTATAATAGCCAGGACATGGAAGCAACCTAGATGCCCATCAGCAGATGAATGGATAAGGAAGCTGTGGTACATATACACCATGGAATATTACTCAGCCATTAAAAAGAATTCATTTGAACCAGTCCTAATGAGATGGGTGAAACTGGAGCCCCTTATACAGAGTGAAGTAAGCCAGAAAGATAAAGAACATTACAGCATACTAACACACATATATATGGAATTTAGAAAGATGGTAACGATAACCCTATATGCAAAACAGAAAAAGAGACAAAGAAATACAAAACAGACTCTTGAACTCTGTGGGAGAATGTGAGGGTGGGATATTTCAAAAGAACAGCATGTATACTATCTATGGTGAAACAGATCACCAGCCCAGGTGGGATGCATGAGACAAGTGCTCGGGCCTGGTGCACTGGGAAGACCCAGAGGAATCGGGTGGAGAGGGAGGTGGGATGGGGGATCGGGATGGGGAATACGTGTAAATCTATGGCTGATTCATATCAATGTATGACAAAACCCACTGAAATGTTGTGAAGTAATTAGCCTCCAACTAATAAAAAAAAAAATAAACAATAAACCGTCTGGTCTCATTTATTAGGGAACGCCTAAATACCATCCAAATTATGCTATTGAGACAACAATATCAGTCAATTTCACAGGGTGAAGAGAAAGATTTCTCTACCAAAGTACAAAGACAGGGGAGAAATATGAGGCTGTCATGGCTAACGCCATGGCAGGCAGCCTAGATTAGGAGTAGGCCTGGTTTCCCGGGGTAACATAATTATCAGGCCTCCTGGAGCCAGACAATCAACATATGCCTAGCCAGAGAAAAGGGAACCTATCAGGGGAAAGCTGAAAGACCCACGTTGGGCCAACAAAAATTACCTTGCAACTGTGTAACCAATACGCTTACACCAACTACCCACTGTGTAACCAATTCGATTGCTCCAACTACCTGCTGCTTATTTTGACCTAATAAATACCCGAGAGAACTGGGGCTCGGGGCCTTTTGTCCTCACACACCTGCTGAGGGCGGGAGGCCCTGGCTCGAGTCAGTACTAAATTCCCCTATTGCGAGTTGCATTGTTTCGAGGAGTCTTCTTTCCCGACCGGGGACTCGGACTACGGGCAGAACAGTATGCTGTAATGTTCTTTATCTTTCTGGCTTACTTCACTCTGTATAATGGGCTCCAGTTTCATCCATCTCTTTAGAACTGATTCAAATGAATTCTTTTTAATGGCTGAGTAATATTCCATGGTGTATATGTACCACAGCTTCCTTATCCATTCATCTGCTGATTGGCATCTAGGTTGCTTCCATGTCCTGGCTATTATGAACAGTGCTGGGATGAACATTGGGGTGCACGTGTCACAGAGTCTTTATTCTAAAGTCTATTTTTTCTCTTATGAGTATTGATACCTCAGCTTTTTAAAAATTTCCATTTGCATGGAATGCCTTTTCCATTCCTTCACTTTCAGTTTGTATGTGGTTCTGAAGTTGGTCTTGTATGGACAGTATATATGGATCTTGCTTTTCTATCCATCTATTCTATTTGTGTCTTTTGGATGGAGTACTGAATCCACTTACATTTAACTTAATTATTATTATGTATGTCCTTTTAACCATTTTCTTGTATTGTGTTAGTTTTTCTTGGTCTTTTCCTTCTCTTGTATTTCCCTCCTACAAAGTTCCTTTAGCATTTGTTGTGAAGCTGATTTGGTGGTTCTAAATTCTCCTAGTTTTTGCTTATCTGTAAGGGTTTGAATTTCTCTGTTGAATGTGAATGAGAATCTCACTGGATATGGTAATGTTGGTTGTAGGTTTTCCCCTTTATTTACTTTAAATATATCCTGCCATTTACTTCTGGCATGCAGATTTTCTGCTGAAAAATCAGCTGATAACCTTATGGGGATTCCCTTGTATGGTATCTATTGATTTTCCCTTATTGCTTTTACTATTTTTCTTTGTATTTGATCTTTGTTAGTTTGATTGGTATGTGTATCAGAATAGCTGTCCCTTAGTTGAAACTTTGTGGAAGTCTCTACTTCCTGGACAAGATTTCCTTTCCCATATTAGGGAAGTTTTCAACTGTAATCTCTTCACGTATTTTCTCAGACCCAGTCTCTTTCTTTCCTTCTTCTGGGAACCCTACAATGCAAATAATTTTGCATTTAATGTTGTCCCAGAGATCTCTGAGATGGTCCTAATTTCTTTTATTCTTTTTTCTCTGTTCTGTTTCACAGCAATTATTTCCACCATTCTGTCTTCCAGGTAACTTGTCTGTTCTTTCTTTATTCTGCTACTGATTCTGCACAGTGTATTCTTCATTTCAGTTACTGTGTTGTTCATTACTGTTTGTTTGTTCTTTAATTTCACTATTTTTTTTTCTTTTATATCTTTTATATTCTCATTCCATACCTCCATTCTATTTTCAAGTTCTTGGATCATCTTTATGATCATTAATCTAAATACCTTTTCAAGGTCGATTAACTATTTTATTTATTTGGTTTTGTGTGTTTTTATCTTGCTCCTTCTGCAACATATTTCTCTGTCATCTAATGTTGTCTAATTACTGTGTTTGTGATCTCTTTTCCACAGGCTGTAGGGTCATAGTTCCTCTTGCTTCTGATGGGTGGGGCTTGCATAGGCTTCCTGGTGGGAGTGATTAGAGCCTGCACTCTGATGGTTGAGTCTTTTCCCTCTGATGGGCAGGGCTGCATCTGGTGGTGTATTTTAGGATGTCTGTGAGTTTAGTATGATTTTAAGCAACCTGTCTGTTCATGGGTGGGGCTGTGTTCCTGTTTTGCTAGGCGTGTGGTTGAGGTGTCCAGCACTGAACCCCAGCAGGCAGATGGATGGAGCTAGGTCTTGGTGTCAAGATGGAGAACTCTGGGAGAGCTCACACTGATTAATATTCCCTGGGGTCATGAATTCTCTCTTGATCCAGCATCCTGGACACAATGCTCCACTCCAGATGCTCACTGCTTCGACCCTAGAAACTCAGACCTGACCCTTAGCCTAGGAACAAAGAGCCGAGCAACCATGTGGGGCTGAATGAAAGGAAAACAAAACAAACAACAAACCAACCCCAAAAGACAAATAGTAAAAACAAGAACAAATACAGCCACAGCACAAACAGAAAAGAGACAATTCTTAAAACCGGTGGCAAAAACAAAACAAGTAAAGAAACAGAAAGCAAAATAAAACTAAAAAAAAAAAAAGATAATAAGAGTAACCAAAATAACCAAAAATGAAAACAAACAATAAAAACAGAAAAAGCAGAAACCAAACAAAACAAATCAAGGAAAAATAAAATAAGCACATAAAATGCTTTTAAAAAGATAAAAATAAAACAAAGAGCAAAAACAAAAACACAAACCAACAAAAGACCTTCAAGTTAGGCTTCAGCAGTACATAAACTGAGAACTTCCAGATGTAAAACCTGGGTATCTAAGAGGCAGAGGAACCAGAGATCAAATTGGCAACATCTGTTGAATCATGGAGAAAACAAAGCAATTCAATAAAAACATCTGCTTGTGCTTCACTGACTATGCTAAAGTCTTTGACTGTGGGGATCACTAAAAACTGTGGAAAATTCTTAAAGAGATGGGGGTACTATACCACCTCACCTGTCTCCTGAGAAATCTGTATGTGGGTCAGGAAGCAACAGTTAGAACTGGATGTGGAACAATGAACTGGTTCAAAACTGGGGAAGAAATACTTCAGGTTGTATATTGTCTCCCTATTTAATTTATGTGCAAAGAACATCATGCAAAATGCCAGGCTGGATGCATCACAAACTGGAATCAAGATTGCCAGGAGAAATATCAACAGTCTCAGGTATGTGGATGATACCACTCTGATGGCAGAAACTGAAGAGGAACAAAAGGGCCTCTTGAAGAGAGCAAATGTTGAGAGAGAAAAAGCTGGCTTGAAACTTAATATTCAAAAAACTAAGATCATGGCATCCAGTCCCATCACTTCATGGCAAATAGAAAGGTTTAAAGTGGAAACAGTGACAGGTTTACTTTCTTGAGATCCAAAATCACTGTTGATGATGACTTCAGCCATGAAATTGAAAGATGCTTGCTCTTTGGAAGGAAAGCTATGACAAACCTACACAATGTATTAAAAATAGGAGACATCACTTTGCTAATAAAGGTCCATATAGACAATGGGTTTTTTCAGTAGTCATGTAGGGATGTGAGGGATGGTCTGTAACAAAGGGTGATTGCTGAGGAATTGGTACTTTTGAATTGTGGTGCTGGAGCAGACTCTAGAGAGTCCCTTGGACAGTTAAGAGATCAAACCAGTCCATCCTAAAGGAAATCAATCCTGAATATTTATTGGAAAAACTGTTGCTGAAGCTGAAACTTCAATACTTTGGCCACGAGATACAAAGAGCCAACTGATTGGAAAAGACCCTGATACTGGGAAAGGCTGAAGGCAAAAGCAGAAGGAAGTTGCAGAGAATGAGATAGATAGCTTCACCGACTCAATTGACATGAATTTGAGCAAACTCTTGGAGACAGTGGAGGACAGAGGAGCTTGACAAGCTGCAATCATGGGATTGCAAAGAGTCAGATAGGATTTAGTGATTGAACAACAACAGATGACCTCATTGTTGTTTTCTTTTGAAAATTAAGCATTGTTGTAGACAATGCACATATGCGTCACATTGACAATTTGTAGACTTTTAATAGTTAATATTATGCATCAACTGTTTTAAGAAAAGTACTAAATGTAAAACATTATTTCTGAGCACCTGTGTGGATATTTCTGGATGAGAGTAGCATTTGTTCAGCCCCCTGAGTAAAGAAATTTATTCCCACAAAGCAGATGAGCATCATCTAATTCAAACAGATATTCTTGATAGAACAAAATAGTATTAACAAAATAAAAAAAATTCTCTCCTCTCCTAGATTTGCGATATCTATCTTTTCCTACCCTTAGATATAAGTGCTCCATCTTCTCAGGCTGCAGACTCTGGGTCTTAGACCAACAATCCCTTGGGTCTGAACCCATTGATTTGAGACTAGGAGTTACACCCTAAACTCCTCTTATTCTCAGGCAAAAGCCCATTTATCACTGAATTTCAACACCACCATTCTTGGTTACTGCTTGCAGATGGCAGAATGTGGCACTTTTCTGCATCCATTGTTGTTCAGACACCCGGTCATGTCCAACTGTTTGTGATCCCATTGACTGCAGCACGCTAGGCCTGCCTGTCTATCACCATCTCCTGAAGTTTGCTCAAGTTCATGTCCATTGCTTCCAGTGATGCCATCCAGTTATCTCATCATCTAACACCCACTTCTCATTCTGCCTTCAATCTTTCCCAGCATCAGGGACTTTTCCAAAGAGTCAGTTGTTTGCATCAGATGATCAAAATACTTGAGTTCCTCCAAAAAAAAGAAAAAATACAAAAAACAAAAATGAAATTCATTAGGGCCATATCTCCAAAAAAAAAAAAGAAAAAATACAAAAAACAAAATACTTGAGTTTCAGCTTTGGCATCAGTCCTTCCAATGAGTATTCAGGGTTGATTTCCTTTAAGACTGACTGGTTTGATCTTGCTGTCTAAAGGACTCTCAGGAGTCTTCTCCAGCACCACAGTTTGAAGGCCTCAATTCTTCAATGCTCCATCTTCTTTATAGTCCAGCTCTCACAACTGAAAGTGACCACTGGGAAGACCATAGCCTTGACTACATGGACCTTTGTTGTCAGAGTAATGTCTCTGCTTTTGAATACACTCTCTAGGTTTGTCATAGCTTTCCTGCCAAGAAGCAACACTTCTATGTCCACCTATAACTCCTATAAATTGGGGATTAAACTTGCAGTTTGGGGAGTTAGAAAGGATTCTCCTAGTTTGTTGGGTTGGTTAACTGATATGCGAATCAAATGATAACCCATTGTAAGGGAAATGGAAATCACCAATTTCACTTGGTTTAATAAATATGGAGGGACTCAAATAAAAGCTTGTGTGTGTACTTAGTTGCTCAGTCATGTCTGACTCTGTGACCCCATGGACTGTAGCCCACCAGGCTCCCCTGTCCATGGGGATTCGTCAGGTATTGGAGGGGGTAGCCATTTCCTTTTCCAGGAGATGTTTCCAACCCAGGGATTCAACCCAGATCTTCCTCATTGCAGGTGGATTCTTTACCATCTGAGCCACCAGGAAAGCCCAATAAAATAAAAGCTTCAGTTCAGTCACTCAGCTGTGTCTGACCCTTTGTGACCCCATGGACTGCAGCATGAGAGGCTTCCCTGTCCATCACCAACTCTTAGAACTTACTCAAACTCATGCCTGAATCGGTGATGCCATCCAACCATCTCATCCTCTGACATCCCCTTCTCCTCCTGCCTTCAATCTTTCCCAACATCAGGGTCTCTTCCAATGAATCATTTCTTTGCATCAGGTGGCCAAAGTATTGGAGCTTCAGCATCAGTCCTTCCAAAGCATATTCAGGACTGATTTCCTTTAGGATGGACTGGTTTGATCTCCTAAAAGCTTAGAGAGACTTAAATATTAGATTGTATCTGTCAATGAAGACCCATTCACCCACTGTGGGAGGGTCCACAAGACATATATTTTACCAATATATATAGATAAATAATGTTGGATTGGACATGGTGCCCTGCATCCTTGAAGTGTTTTAGTATTGCCTATCTCTGTAAGTAAGATCTCATAGTGGGGATTGTAGCCACTCAGTTGGAAAATCTAAACGTAGTGGGATTGATTGGATTACATGGTGGCAGAAACCAAATGGTTTTTTTTTTTTTTTTATTCAGCTAAGATAGACAAAAGAAGGTATAATTATTTTAGTGGACAGCAAGTCAAAATAACAATCATAATAGTCGAACTTGCAGAGACCCCCCCCCCCCAAACAGCTTTGGCTAGTGTGTTCTTAGAGGTGAAAAACAGGTATCTTATTGAATTCTTCCTTGATCTGTATAAGCAGAACAAGTCTAGGTCAACTGAACAGTAGCCTAATGAATTATAAAATTGAGACTCTCAGTCCTTTCAACATTTTCTTGACTTGAGCCAGTTTACTAAACTAAAGTCCCTTGAATGATTTGGAGATGAGGTCCCCTCTAGGGAAGACCCTATTACAATAAAAAAAAAATATTGCTAATCTTTCTTCCAGCCTTTCCCCAAAAGATGTACTGATTTTTATCAGGATAGTGTACTAGAGAAAAGAAAATGATTAGAACTTTCAAGGACTGTTGGACACAGTTCTGAAAAGATATTTTATTCCTGGACACCCAAAATATCATTGTGACCCTCTAGTCAGATTGGGGTCTTCAAGTAATCATTGGAATTTTAGCAAGTATTCAACTCAATATGTGTCAAGAGGGTCTCCGAACCCATACTTCTGTTATTTTCCCATTTTCAGAATGCATAATGGGGTGGAAATACTTCAGAGCTAGCAGAATCCCCGTGTTGGTTGTCTGAACTTCATAGTGATTGATAGCTTATGGTGAGCAGTGCCAGTATTCGTGGTCTCTGAGGGAGAAAATTTCACTTTGGGACCCAAAAGATGCAGTCTCAGTCACTCAGAGTTTTGTGTAGCAAGGTTTTATTAGAGTGAAAAGGATAGAGAAAGCATCCAGAAAAAGGCACTGAAAGGGGGTAGGAGAGAATCCACCCTCACTAGTTAAGAGGACATTATATACTTCTCAACTGGGTGCTGAGAATAGATATAAAGAATACCTCAAAGTTGTAAGAGTTCCACTAGACTCTTTCCCAAGGCATACAACCTAAGATAACTTCAGCACAAGATTAGCCAGGAAGAACAGGTTCTGAGCAGCGTGACTCTGGGTGAGATATATTGTTGTTGAGAAACAGGTTCCCAGGCAAGATTTGTCAGTTATTATCATTAACATAGAGTCTAAGAAAAGCATACCCATGAGTAAGATATATTGTGTTGTGTAATCATTAGTTATGGACCTAAAGAAAGGCTGGGTCCTCAGTGAGATATATTGTTGCAATACCAGTACAGGGCTTAAAAGAAATATGTCCTATATGACTAAGGCAAAAGAATGGATAAAGGAATGTTTGCCATCTCCTTCTTTAAGGGTCTTGGACTGCCTGCCTAAGCTTTAACTATCTTATGATGGCTTTTATAGTGGGAAAGGCCAAATGAAGGTCATTAGAGCTACCTCTCCCTAGGAAAAATCATTGCATTCTAGCATGGATTGCAGAGATTCATGCTACCTTCAAGGAACTGCATGATGAAAGGGTGGTGATTCCCACCAAATCTAAACTCAGCTCTTCCATTTAGACTGTATAACAGACAATTGGGTCTGAGAGAAAGATAGTGGATTTGACCAGTTTTAACCAGATGGTAGCTCCTACTGCAGCTGTTGTAGCAGGTGTCATTTTGTCTCATGAGTTATTGCTCTTTTGGAAATATTTTTTTCTCATAACTCTCCATAAAGCACACCGAAATGTTTTTTCCTTTCAGTTGACAAGGCCAGTGAAAGCCTTCACATTTCCACTTAAGAGGCATATTAACTCTAGTTATATGGTTTTACAGGAATCTTGATCACATTTCCTTTCCAAAATATGTCATTGGTTAATCACGTTGAAAACATTCTGTTGACTGGACCTAGTGAGTGCAAATAACAACTTTTCTAGAATCATTGATAAGACATTTGTGTGTCAGAGAATATGAAATAAATACAATTAAAATTCAGGACCTATTACCTCAGCTAAATTTCTAGGAGTCCAGTAATTTACAAATTGTCCAGAAACCCCTTCTAAGGTGAAGTATAGGATTTTTGCACAGGGTCCTTACTATAACCAAAAGAAGCACAATTTTAGTGGGTCACCCTGCATTTCTGAGACAAAAATTACTCATTTGGGTGTACTTCTCAAATGAGTAATTTATTAAATGACCAAAAAAATCTGCTAGTTTTGAGTAGCGTCCAAAACAAAAGAAGGCTCTGGAACAGGTCTAGCTTACTGTATAAGCTGTTTTATCACTGGGACATATATTTCAGAAGACCCAGTGATTCTGGAAGCTTCATTTGCAGATATTTTGTTTGGAGCCTTTGTCAGCCCTTATAAGTAAAGCACAATGCAGTCTTTAAGGGTGTTTGTGCAAGGTGCTGCTATAATCCACAAATATCCAGTCTACTTTCAACAAGTGGAAAGTAGATTTGTCCTATTATTGAGCCTTGTTGTTGCTCAGTTGTGTTTGATTCTTTGGGAGCCTGTGGACTGCTGCCTGCCAGGTTTCCCTGTTCTTCATCATTTGAGCTTGCTCAAATTCATGTCCATTGAATCAGTAATTCCATCTAACCATCCTCTCCTCTGTCCTTTCCCCTCCTACCTTCAAGCTTCCCCAGCATCAGGATCTTCTCTAATAAGTCAGCTCTTCACATCAGGTGGCCAAGGTACTGGAGTTTCAGTTGCAGCATCAGTCCTTCCAATGAATATTCAGGGTTGATTTCTTTAGGATTGACTGGTTTGATCTCCTTGCAGTCCAAGGGAATCCCAAGAGTTTTATCCAACACCAAAGTTTAAAAGCATCAGTTTTTCAGTGCTCAGCCTTCTTTGTGGTCCAACTCTCACACCCATACATGACTTATGGAAAAACCAGAGCTTTGACTATACAGACTTTGGTGGCAAAGTAATGTCTGTCTCTGCTTTTTCATACACTGTCTAAATTTGTCATAGCTTTTCTTCCAAAGAGCAAGTGTCTTTTAATTTCTTGGCTGCAGTCACCATCTGCAGTGATTTTGGAGACCAAGAAAATAAAGTCTGTCATTGCTTCCTTTGTTTCCCCATCTATTTGCCATGAAGTATTGAGCTCTAAGTGAAGTGAAGTTGCTCAGTTGTGTTCCACTCCTTGTGACCCCATGGACTGTGAGCTACCATGCTCCTCTGTCCATGGGATTTTCCAGGCAAGAATATTAGAGTGGGTTGCCATTTCCTTCTCCAGAAGATCTTTCTAACCCAGGAATTGAACCCAGGTCTCCTGCATTGTAGGCAGACGGAGACTGAATGCCTTAATCTTAGTTTTTTGAATGTTGAGGTTTTTTTTTTTTAATTATTTATTTATTTTACTTTACAACATTGTATTAGTTTTGCCATACATCGACTTGAATCCGCCATGGGCGTACATGTGTTCCCCATCCTGAACTCCCCTTCCAATTCCCTCCCCATCACATCCCTCTGGGTTATCCCAGTGCCAACTTTTTCATTCTCCTCTTTCACTTTCATCAAAGGGCTCTTTAGTTCTTCTTCACTTTCTTCCATAAGGGTGGTGTCATCTGCATATCTGAGGTTATTGATATTTCTCCCAGCAATTGATTCCAGCTTGTGCTTCATTCAGCCCAGCATTTCTCATGATATACTCTGCATATAAGTTAAATAAGCAGGGTGACAATATACAACCTTGGCATATCAAATGCTTGACCATGGGGCACTGAGTTACCATATGACTAGCACTGTTCATCATGGACTGGGTGTCACTCTCTTTATAAAGTTTGGAGTGCACTAAAATACTATATTTAAGTAAGAGTGTTACATATGTGATTGGGTAAGGGCATGTCCTGTTGGCACAAGTAAATCACATGAAGAAGAGGCCCAAATGCCTATGGTACTTACTCCTGCTACATAATTTACTCTGTCTCAAATGGCAATTATGACCTCATGGAAAACTTCTTTAGATCGTTGACAAAGAAGGAAAAGGCACTCTCCTTATTTAATGATAATTCTATATAATATGAAGACACAGAATTTGGAGAGCTACATCCATACATCCCTTCTCTGGAACTTTTACGAAAGATAGTAGTAAGAAATTCTCCAGTGGGTAGAACGTCAGGCAGTTCACTTTGTTTGGAAAGAGAGATGGCCAGAAGGGCAATTATATGCTGATTCATGTTGCTATTGTTGTTCAGTTGCTAAGTTGTGTCTTACTCTTTGTGACCCCGTGGACTGTAGCACACCAGGCTCCTCTGTCCACTATCTCCTGGATTTTGCTCAAATTTATGTTAAGTTGATGAGGCTATCTAACCATCTCATCTTCTGCTGCCCATTTCTCCTTTTGCCTTCAATCTTTCTTGGCATCAGGATCTTTTCCAATGACTTGATTTTTGCATCAGGTAGCCTAAGTATTGAAGATTCAGGTTCAGCAGCAGTTTTTCTAATGAATATTCAGGGTTGATTTCCTTTAGGATTGGCCGTTTAAATCATGCTGATTCATGATTTATGGCCAATAGTATGACTTGGTGGTCAGGGACTTGAACATGATTAGAAATTGGTGACCAATGAATTTTGGCAAGAAGTAGGTGACTACAATTCTCTCAGTGAGCAAAATAACATAAAATATGTGTCTATGTTGTGTGACCTCAGCAGAGCCATATTTCAACAGTTAAATGGATAGGAGAAATATATATGGATACCAGTCAACCTCTTTCCAGAATGCCTGTCATTACCCAAAGGGCTCATTAACAAAGTGGCAATGATAGTAGGAATGAAGGTTAAGTAAGGGCTCAACAATGTTGATTTCCACTCATCAAAGCTAAGTTTCCAAAATGACAGCAGCAGGCAGCAATACTTCATTCCTGTTATAGGTTTTCTGACATGTTTAGTCAGGTACCAGGTGCCAAGTTGGTTACATTGGACTACTTCCATCATTGAATGGCTTGTGCTTTGTCTTTACTGAAATATACACTTCCTCTGGATATAGGTTTGCCATCCCTTCATGCAATGCCTCAAATAAAACAACCAACTATGCATTTATAGAATGCCTTATCTGCTGTCATGATACTCCACATAGCATTGTTTCTAATCAAGAAACTAACTTCTAATCAAAAGAAGTGCAGCAATAGGTCAATGCACATAGAATTTTCTGGTCATAACATGTTCCCCACCATTCTGAAGCAGTTGATTGATAGACTGGTAGATAGACCTTTAAAAGATTCAACTACTTAATCCATTAGGTAGGCATACATTGCAGGGCTCTAGTAAGGTTCTCCAGGCAGTTGTGCATGCTCTGAATCACTTTCCAACATATGGTGCTGTTTCTTTTATATCCAGGATCACAGGTCTAGGAATCTGACATGGAAATGATACTAGCACAATATTTGCTCACAGTCTGTCAAATTTATGCTCTGATGCCTAGAGATGGTAGCTTCAGAAGATGGAATACTTCCATCAGGAGGCAAAACAGTGATTCATTTGAATGGAAGTTGGATGGAAGTGATTCATTTGAATGGGAGCCCACCTAGCCACAGTGGCCTCCTCATACTTCTGAATTAACAAGCATGAAGGGGATTTGTATACTGGCTAGGGTGATTTATTCTGATTACTGTCAGAGAAAGCCCGAAACCAAACAACAAGTTAGTAAAAAGAGACTTACTTGAACTATAGGATAAGAGAGTTCTCAGTATTGAACCAAGTTCAATTCTGAGGATATAACTGTGCAAGTAGGAATTTATAGAAAAGAAGCCTGAGGGAGTAGCAGAAGAAAAATTACTAGAAAAAAAATCATGTGATGTAAGGGGATTTTGGTTAATTTAATTCTTGATCAAGTCATGTTAGCTTTCCCAGACATCACCTGGTGGATGGTGCAGTAGGAGAAACCTGATTAGATATAGGAAGTAATCATACATGGAGGATTAGAGACCCTTCCTAAACTGACTTAGCAGGGTTCTAGCTAAGGATGTTACAAGGGAGTGCACAGATAGTCCTTGAACAGTTTTCAGGAGGCTGCTTCATATTTTCTGTTCATAATCTGTCACTATCAGAGGGATATTGGAAAACTACTACACGACAGAAGTAAGAAAAGTATGTTTGGAATGCAGAATATACATTTACTACATCATTCCCTGTGATTAAGGTCAATGTAAGCTATAACTCTATCCAAGCAGGACTAGTAATGAACCACAGTATTTAGAAATTAAGCTTTGTATCACACTACCAGGTAAATAACTATGACTGAGATGCTTTCTAAGGTAGAGGGAATATAGAATCTGCAGTAGAAGATTGTTGTAAGTGACAGTGACCCAATAGGTTGCTAGTTTTAACTGGGAGCTAGAACAAGAGAAAACTCTGCAGAAGGCCCAGCATGGGATGCAAGCTATTCTGTCATGCAAGTCATTTATTTCAGCAGGCCCAATGGTTCTAGAAGTTTCATTGACAGATGTTTTAGAGCTTTTTTTACTCCACATATGTTTTAGGTTTTGGACAAGACACTGATCTCATCTACAAATATTTACTCTAATTAAGAGAAATGACTTCTTTTCCTTTCTTTATGTTCTTTTCCATTATGGTTTACTGTTGTTCCTGTTGTTCAGCGACTAAGTCATGTCCAGCTCTTTGTGACCCATGAAGTACAGCACACCAGGCTTCCCTGTCCTTCGCTATCTCTCTGAGTGCGCTCAAACCCATGTCCATTGAGTTGGTGAAATGCCACCCAATCACCCTATCTTCTGTCATCCCCTTCTCCTCTTGCCATCACTCTTTCCCAGCATCAGGGTCTTTTCCAATGAGTTGGCTCTTTGAATCAGGTGACTAAAGTATTGAAGCTTCAACTTCAGCATTAATTCTTCCAACAAATATCCAAGGTTGATTTCCTTTAGGATTTACTGGTCCAAACTCCTTTATGTCCAAGGGACTCTCAAGAGTCTTCTCCAGTACCACAATTCAAAAGCATCAGTTCTCTGGTGCTCAGCCTTCTTTATGGTCTAACTTTCACATTTGTACATGACTACTGGAAAAATCATATCTTTGACTATATAGACCTTTGTTGGTAAAGTGATGTTTCTGCATTTTAATGTTCTGCCTAGGTTAATTATATATAAATAAGAGACATGTGGTTACCATTGAGTTCATTTCTGTTTAAAAAATAAGGATGTTTGTGTCATATTTTAGATTCCACATATAAGTGACATCATATGGTATTTGTCTTTTCCTTTGTGACTTACTTCACTTAACATGACAATCTCTAGGTTACTGCAAATGGCATTATTTAATTCTTTTTTATGACTGAGTAGTATTCCATCATGGAGAAAGAAATGTCAACCCACTCCAGTGTTCTTGCCTGGAGAATCCGAGGGACGGGGGAGTCTGGTGGGCTGATGTCTGTGGGATCACACAGAGTTGGACATGACTGAAGTGACTTAGCAGCAGCAGCAGCAGTATTCCATCATGTGTTTGTATATATTTACATGCCACATTTTATTTATTCATTCATTTGTTGATGGACATTTACGTTGCTTCCATGTCTTGTATGTGCATGCTCAGTTGTGTCCAACTCTTTGTGATCCCATGGATTATAGCCTGCTGGGTTCTTATGTCCATGGGGATTCTCCAGGCTGGAGTACTGGAGTGGGTGGCCATTTCCTCTTCCAGGGGGTCTTCCCAACCCAAGGATTGAACCCATGTCTCCTGAGGTACTTGCATTGGTAGACAGACACTTTAATCCCTGAGCCACCTGGGAAGTAAGAAGAAGGATAACAACTATTTAAGAACAAGATATCACTGGGAGAATTTAATATAGTGATAAATCTGAGGCACTCTTTTGCTCCACAGAAACGAAGACAGATTCTACATATGTCTTGGTCTACCCAATGACCATTCTGCCCCTACCCCATCCCAGGACAGCACATGAGGAGGTTTCTACTGAACATCCAGTTTCTCGGTTAAGAAAAGAGAACCCCAAGGCACAGTCAAACCTCCCCAGCATTTTGGGTCACCTTATGGGATCCTCTACTCTGATCTTGCAACATAGGGATTGCAGGGGCTCAACTACTGGAAATCTGACTGTGATGGAGAAGAGGGTAAGGGATTGAAACAGCCAGTGCACAGGTGTTGTCAGACTGAGCCCACACCTTCCATGTCCAAGTAGTAATCCCAATCCGTGGCTTTGCTCATCTGCAGAAGCAAATCAGGGGCATACTCTGACCAGGGAACTTAGCAGGGTGCAGATCTGCCTGATTCAGATCAGATGAGAAGTGTTACCAGCCCTAGAGCTTCACTTGCACATGTCCAGGAAAGGACATGAATCACAGCCCAACTGCTGTTAGAGATTATTTTCTAGCCTCATCTAACTAGAAGAGCTAGTGACAACTCCTGGGAGTAATATGGCTCCACGGTGCTCAGGTCAAGAAGTGGGTGGGCAGGGTTGACTGTCCCCAGAGCAAAGCCAGTAATGAGTATGAAGCTTGAAATAGGTAGTAAGATGAATTCATAGCCAAGACTGAGGGTGACTGCCAGTTTCTTCCAACTAGATAGCCTAGTTGGGAAAATGAGACGAGCATAAAGCAGCCTCTCCTCCTTCTGCCCAGGCAAGGAAGCTGTGACATACCCTGTGGAGAGAGTCTTTCTGCCCCATATGACAAACAGGGCGGTAGCAAGCCTTGAAAGCTGTGCAGCCTTGTGGCACTCAAGCAAAGAGGAGAGTAGGTGGGCCTGTAGTTTACAGAAAAAAACCACTGTTCCTGTTTGATCAGGAAACTTGGGGAGCAAGACTGCTTTAGCCAAGATAGCATAGAGCCTGGATTCGGAGCTGCTTCTCCCCTTGGCCGGGCAGTGACTCTAATTCACAGCCCCACTCATTTTAGAATACAGCCTTCAGCCTCTCTGATGAGAGAATTTAAACAGAGAACAAGGGAAGCTGCCTAGCATATTCAACATCTTTCCACATGGTGCCATTTGAACAGAGCATACCCCATGGACTTCCTCACTCTGCAGGGTAAAACCATCAGCCTCACCTCACCAAGACATTCAGTGCACACTCTGGTCTGACTTGAGTCCCCAAATAATGATCTGTACAGGGCCTGGGTTTTGTCCTGCTGTCCTGCCAGAGCAGGGAAGCTAATTTGTAACTTGTTTCACTACTGAATATAGTATCAAGTCCTGGCCAGTAAGCTTTACCAAAGAATCCAGCAAATGAAGATCTATCCTACAGCCTTATTTGGGTACAAAACAAAGCTGGCCAGTCATATCCAACAGTTCCCATTCAGTGACACATCTCCATCCCCATCCTCAGAGCTTTGCTTCATCCTCAAATATGCCATAATTGCAAGACCCACCTGCCCATGACATTACCAACAGACACATATAGAAACCCAGACTGACTGAGTGGTGAAGCAATGTCTGTCAAAGCAAATCTGTAAGGCCTGGAAGAGGACCCTGATTACTCAAATGCACAGATACAATGTAAGAAATCAAGAATCATGAAGAATCAGATAAATATGACATACCAAGGGAAACTAGTAAAGCTCTAATAACTGACCATAAGGAAATGGAAAACATAAACTGTTAGACAAATAATTCAGAATAACCTTCTTAAGGAAGTTTAGTGAACTATAAGAAAACACAGAAAACTAAATGAAATTAGGTAAAGAAATAATGAACAAAATGAGAAGTCCAAAAAAGAAACAGTAACTATCAAAAGAAAACAATACATATCCTAGAATTAAAAATATAATAACTGAATAATTCAATAAAGGGTTTCAAAAGCACTCATGAAGAAGAATCAGCAATCTGGAGGGTAGGACATTGGAAATTATCCAGTCAGAAAAACAAAAACAAAAAAGAATAAAAATGAAAGACAAAGGCCTACAGAAATTATGGGTCATGATGAAAAGAAATGGTATTTGCATTTTGGGAATTATAGAAAGAGAAGAGAAAGGGACAGAAAAAGTATATTTAATGCAGCAGTGGCTGCAATTTTCCCCAAACTGGAGAGATAAATGAATATCCAGACTCAAAGGATCTCAAACAGGGCTACACTGAGACATATTATAATTAAACTATCAAATGTAAAGGACAAAAAAAAAATAATAGCAACAAGAGAAAATGGAGAAGCCCCTTCCCTCACAGGCAGGGAGATTAGTTGGGACAGAAGGGCAGCTTTGGGGACCTAGAGGAGAACACAACAGCCAGTCTTGTGCAGACAGGCAGCACAGAGTAAGAGCTACACAAATGGTCCACAGCCCTGCAAATCCGAGCTTGAGACAGGGTCCACCTGTGCACATGGGGATGGGTGCTGGAATGCGGAGACTGGAGAGCAGGATCATGAAGGGCGCTGCAGTGGGCTGTGAGGAGACAGCCTGAGGGGATGGGAGTAAGGAGGCCTGCAATCGGGAATGCTCAGAGAGGAAGCCCAGACTGCCATAGAAGCCAAGTGCCATTGCTGGGTGACACAAAGGGCAGGGCTGCCATTGCAACTTCTCCACATGGACAACCCTCAGCCATCACAGGCACACAGAGGGCTCCAGCTAGACTCAGCATGCACACCCTCACCATCGTCACCACTGTCCAGCCCCCACACCAACTGAGCAACCCACTTGCCCTTAGCACCGCCTCTCCCCTTTCTTGCCTAACAGGCTTATGTGTTCCAGGAATGTCTGGAGCAGACTCTGGTGGGAGGACCACACAGAGAAGTGGGGCTGAAAACACAGTTGAGTCCCTGAGGCCATGTGACTAAGGCAAAAGAGCTAAAATACCTCCTCACAGCTGCACAAACTTCAGAGTTAGCCCTCTGCTGATGGCTTCCTTAATTCAGTGTCCTCTAAACATCCAAAAGAACAACAAGTGCTCCTAGAGCTGGGATAGCTCTGGGTTTAGCAGCAGTGAGCTTTGTGGTGGGGCCTGGGTCAGAGAAGGAGCTGCCTCCATAGTTCTACAGCATATCCAGGTGTACAACTACTGCAGTACTGGAACATGACCTCAGTGGATCTGTGCTGGTAGCCTGATGAAAACAATGCCAGAAAGTCACGGGATAAACTGCCAGAACACTCACAGTTAAGGTGGAGCCAAGACAGAAGTGCCAACAGCTATATACTTTGTGAGGATGCAGAACTGGCAAAAAGGGACATAACAGAGCACATTCACAGATGAATAGTCCCTTAGGAGATAAACTTTGTGGCTTCTCTCCCAGTAGGAGTGCTCCAATCCTGCCTTCCTTGCACTGCAGATCAGAAACATGGCTAAGAAACAGAACTGGGGACATCTACTCCATCACTGAAGGAGCCGATCCTACCCTTGACAAGGCAGTGACAACCACAGAGCAAGGTGGAGACTCCACTCAAAATCCTAGGTAAGCTCTGCTCACCATGACACCAGGCAAACCTCCTAACAAGGTGATAACACCACAAGCCTCCAGACCAAATCTACCCAGCAGGGAGCAGAAACCAAAAGCAAGAGGGACTACAGTCCTGCAGTCAGCAGATAGGAGACCACAGAAAGTCAGACAAAATGAGATGACAGAGAGATATGTTGCAGATGAACGAGCAAGATAAAAACCTACAAGTGCAACTAAATGAAGAGAAGATAGACAGTCTACCTGAAAAGGAATTCAAAGTAATAACAGTAAAGATGAACCAAGATCTCAGAAAAAGAACAGAGGCACAAATAGAGAAGATGCAAGAAATGCATAACAAAGAATTAGATGAACTTAGGAACAAACTGTGATGAACACTACAATAACTGAAAGGTAAAATACACTAGAAGGGATCAATAGGAGAATAACTGAGGCAGAAAAGCTGATAAATGGGGTGGAGGCCAGGATGGTGGCAACTGCTGCTGTGGAATGGAATAAAGAAAAAAAAAATGAAAGGAAATGAGGACAATTTAAGAGACCACTGGGACAGCATTAAATTCATCAACATTCAAATTATAGGGGTCCCAGAAGAAGAAAAATATAGAAAGGGCCTGAGAAAATATTTGAAGAGATTGTAGTTGATAACTTCTATAACATGGGAAAGGAAATAGTCACCCAAGTCCAGGAAGTCCAAGAGTCTATTCCAGGATAAACCCAAGGAGGAACATGTCAGTGCACGTATTAATCAAACTAACAAAACTTAAGCATAAGGAAAAAAATTTAAAAGCAACAAGGGAAAAGCAATAAATAACATACAAGTGAGTCCCCATAAGTTTACCAGCTGATCTTTCAGCAGAATCTCTGCAGGCCAGAAGGGAATGGCATAATATATTTACAGTGATGAAAGGGGAAAATGTACAAGCAAGAATAATCTACCCAGAAAGAGTCTCATTCAGATCTAAAAGAGAAAACAAAGTAGTACAAAGAAGCAAAAGCTAAAAGAAATCGGCATCACAAAACCAACATTACAACAAATGCTACAGGACATGTTCTAGGCAGGGGAATGAGAAATACAAGCAGACACACAAGAAACTACGCAGACAGAAACACAGAAAAGAAACAGCTACACAAACATAACACTAATGATGGTCACCAAACCACAAGAGAAGAAAGTAAAAGAGAAATGTAAGAAAAAAGGCCTACAAAATTAAAATGAAACCATCAAGAAAATGGCAGCAGGAAGATACATGTCAATAATTATCTTAAAGGGGCTGGGATCTTTGATGCGGGGGTGAAAACTGGATTCCCAGTCACTTTATCAAGGGTCTGGATAAATGGCTGGACAGGAGAGTTGTGCAGGTTTGGGCTCAACTCAGCAGGATACTTATTACTGGTATTGGCAAAGAGTGAAGCCAGACTTCCCGTCCTGCCAGCCTCACCCCTTTGGCAGCTGGTACGAACAACAGCAGAGTGGTTATCCTGTCTACAGCTCCGGCTGCAGGGCGGGTGGAAATGGACCCAACCTTTATTCTGTGTGTGAGACCTCTGTTTACCCGGCTGAGACTTCGCTTCCACCCAAGGAAACCACACCTCTAGCTGAAAACCAAGATGAAGATTCACTCGAAGATCCGAATCTCCACTTGAATATTGAAGAACTCAACAAAGAGTTTATGGTGAAAAGTGAAGAGCTCTACCAATCTCTCATGAATTGCCACTGGCAGCCTCTCGATACAGTGCACTCAGAAATCCCAGACAAGACCCCCCAAGAGCAAGATGCTTATTAAGCTACCCAACTAACATGTAGATTGTGTCTTGTTTTGTTTCTGTTTTAAAAATAGTTCTCCGAGGAAGGCACTGGATTGTGTATGTAAATATAGATTCCCAGGACTTAAACTTGATTGAGATGACAGAATGTAATGTAAATAAACTTTACCAGCACGTTCAAAAAAAAAAAAAAATAATTATCTTAAATATAAGTAGATTAAGTGCTCCAAGTAAAAGATATAGGCTGGTCGAAGGGATAAAAAAACAAGACTGTATATATGCTGCCAAAAAGAGACCTACTTCTGACCTAAGGACACATGATGACTGAAAGTGAGGGGATGAAAAAAGATATTCCGTGCAAATGGTAATTGAAGTAACACTGGAGCAGCAATATTCATATTTGACAGAATAGGCTTTACAATAAAGACTTTTATAAGAGACAAGGAATGCCATTATATAAGGATCAAGGTATCAATCCAAGAAGTTATAACAATTATATATATATATATATATATATATATATATATATATATATATGTATATATATATGAACACCTCAATATATAAGGTAAACACTTCCAGCCATAAAAGGGGAAACCCACCATAACACAATAATATCAGGGAGTTTGAACATTCATGTACACCCATGAACAATCATCGAAGTAGAAAATTAATAAGGAAACACAAACCTTAAATGACATATTAGACCAGATAACCTTAATTGATATTTATAGAACATTCCATCTGAAAGCAGCAGAATACACTTTCTTAACTGCACATGGAACATTCTTCAGGACGGATCACACTCCGGGTCACAAATTGAAGAAAACTGGAATCATACTGACCATATTTTTGACCACAGTGCTATAAGATTAGATATCATTTACAAGAGAAAAACTGTAAAAAACACAAACACATGGAGGTTAAAGAATATGTTATTAAATAACCAATGGATTACTGAAAAAATAAAAGAGGAAATTTAAAAATACCTTGAGACAAATGACAAGAAAAACACAATGATCCAAAGCCTATGGGATGCAGCAAAAACAGTTCTAAGAGGGAAGTTTTTACCAGTAAATTCTTGCCTTAAGAAACAAAAATATCAAATAAACAACCTAAACTTATACCTAAAACAATTAAAAAAAGATCAAACAAAACCAAGTTAGTAGAAGGAAAGATATCATAAAGACCAGAGCAGATATAAATGAAATAGAGATGAAGAAAACAATACCAAAGACCAGTGAAACTAACAGCTTATTCCCTGAAAAGATAAACAAACTGATAAACTTTAGCCAGACTCAATAAGAAAAAAAAAAAGAAGACTCAAATCATTAAAGTTAAAAATGAAAAAACAGAAGTTATAACACATTCCACATAAATCAAAAGGATCATAAGAGACTACCACATGAAACTACACACCAATAAAGTAGAAGACCTGGAATACATGGACAAATTCTTAGTAAAGTACAACCTTCCAAGACTAAACCAGGAGGAAACAGAAAATATGAATAGACTAATTATAAGTACTGAAATTGAAACTGTGATTCAAAAACTCCCAACAGACAAAAGTCCAGGACCAGATGACTTCACTGATGAATTCTACCAAATATTTATTGAGAGGTTAAAACCTACACTTTTGAAACTCCCAAAAACATGCAGAGGAAAGGACACTCCCACACTCATTTTTCAAGGGCAACATCACCCTGAGACCCAAACAAGACAAAGATAACACAAAAAATATCACAGGCCAATATCACTGATGAACACAGACCCCAGTATTCTCAACAAAATACTAGCAAACTGAATCTACCAACACACTAAACAGTTCATGTGCCATAATAAAGTGGAATCTATCCCAGGGATGCAAGGATTTTTCAATATCTGCAAATCAATCAATGTGAGGTTATTCTCATCAAAAAATCAAGAATAAAACCATATGACTTTCTCAATAGATACAGAAAAAGTTTCTGAAAAAAATTCAGCACCAATTTATGACAAAAAAACCATATGATTTTCTCGATACAGAAAAAGTTTCTGAAAAAAATTCAGCACCAATTTATGACAAAAAATCTTCAGAAAGTGAGCATAAATCTACCTCAAAATAATAAAGACTATATATGACAAACTCACAGCAAACATCATTTTCAAAAGTGAAAAACTGAAAGGATTTCCTCTGAGATTAGGAAGAATAAAAACAAAGATATCCACTCTTGCCATTTTTATTCAATATAGTTTTGGAAGTTTTAGCTGCAGCAATTAGAGAAGAAAAAGAAATAAAACAAATCTCAATTGGAAAAGAAAAAGTAAAACTGTCACTGTTTGCAGAGGACATGATACTGTACATTAAAAAATATCCTAAAGAGGCTATCAAAAAATTATAAGAACTCATGAATGAATTGGTAAAGCTGCTGGATATAAAATCAATACACATAAATATATTGCATTCTTATACAATAACAATGATAGATTAGAAAGAGAATTTAAGGAAACAATCCCTGAAGGGATCTTCAAGATAGTGGAGGAGTCGTGGTGATCACCTTCCACCACACAAATACAACAAAATATATCTACATGTGGAACAATACCTACTGAATGCTGGTAGAAGACCTCAGACTTCCAAAAGAGCAAGCTGATCGCCAATATAAATAAGAAAAAAAAAGATACAAGGGAATTGGGACAGGACCTGTGCCTCTTGGAGGGAGCTGTGAGGGAGGAAAAGTTTCTGAACACTAGAAAACCTCACTCAGTGGTGGGAGCAGGAAGGACCATCAAAGTCTCAGAGGCGAGCACAGTAAGAGGTGTGCAGAGGGCAAAGCAGAGAGAATTCTGCATAGAGACCAGCAGCTCCCAGACTATGACACTTTCCTGCCTGCCCACTGGCACGGGTGTGGAATAGGTGCTGAGGCTCAAGCTTTGGAGAAAACTAGGGTTGACTGCTATGAAGACGGTTTGAGGGGACACAGGTGAATCAGTCCAGGAAGAACCCTGGGCTTGTCAAAGAGACAAGAGACTCTTGTTGCAGGGTGGTGAGGGGAGGCACAGGCCAGGAAAGGAGCTTCTAACACCATGTGCTCACAGCTGGCAAGGCACTGCCTATGTGAGCTCCAGAGGTGGTGCAAGTCTCAGCTGCTATCTCCAACCACAGAGGTGGGTGACATGACTGCTACCACTGCCACCGAGCTATGAGCAAGTGCAGGTCATTGTCCATGGCTTCCAGGAAATCTGTGCAGCCTGGCACTGCAATCAAGGGCCAACTCCTCTGGGAAAATGCACAGTTGACTCAGGCTGTAGCAACTTCCTTTCCAACCTCTGCTGCTGCAGGAACTCCTTACACATTCCAATTGTGTGAGGAACTCCTCAGACATCCCTACCTCTCCCCAGGCTGAGAAAGCAAGCTCATCCTATGCTTTCACCATCTCCTGTCTGGGCAGGGAACAGGTGCAGGCGGGCAGCATACAAAGGGAGGTGAGAGTACAAAACCAAAGCCATGTGACCAGGGGTATGTGACTGAAGAGGAACAGACTTCTCATGTGCAGCTGAAAGAGCAAAAGATTAAATCCCCACAGTTGGCTTGGTAAACACTGCATCTGTGGAATATCTGAACAGACAAGTGTTCCCACATTTGAGGCTGTGAACTTTGGGGGCAACTGTGGACTTTGGATACAAGTACAAGCTAGAGTAAGTCCAGGTCAGAATTTGAGCTGGCCCCACAGTGTCAACAGCAGGTCCAGAGACCTTCCTAGAAATAATGGAGGACTTCCTAGATAGGCAGATTGGCTGGAGCTTACTGTGAGGGCAAAGAGAGTGACAGATGAGGCCACAGGAAAATTTTCTTCCTACTACAAGTCTCTCCCCCTCTCTCAAAAATATATATATTCTTTTTGTTTTGTCCTATTGTTATTCACTTATTGTTATTCATTTAATTTGTATTCAGTTTTTTATTCTTTTACTTTAAATATGTTTTCATTTTTTTCCTATTCCTATTGTATTTTTTAATTTACTGCATTTTCCTTGTTTTTCTTTCTGTCCTTTATTTTATCTTTTTAAATTATATCTTACATTTCTCTCTCTTTTTTTTTACTTCCTTGCTGTTTTGTATTTTTCCTTTTGTTTTCATCTGTTTTGTTCTTACATTTTTTTCTATGATCATATTTGTCTGCTTGTTTTATGCTTTCTTTGCCTTTTACAGTTTACTTTCTGTGTTTGATTTTCTTTTTTTTTTTTGCTAGTTTAGTTTGTAGTGTTTGTTTTTATTTAGAGATTACTGGTTTGCTCTCTTCTTTACTGTTTTCTCTCTTTTTTTTCTTTCTCTTCATGACTGTGAGTGTGTGTTTCATTTTGTGTTTTTGTCTGTTTAGTTTTAAAACAACTTTTACCGTTTGTCTTAGGGTTTTGTCTGCCCATTTTTGTTTGGATCCAACCAATGGCCAGCAAGCTCTAGTAATAGAAAACAGGAACAAGTCCCCACCGACAGGAAGCCTAGCCAAAGCACTGATCCAATGCCATCCACTGGGAGCAGACTCCGTTTGTAAGAGGAACTATGACTCTGCAGTCTGTGAAAATCAGAATGCAAGCACAGTAAGTTAGATGAAATGAGAAGACAGAGAAACACACAGCAGATGAAGGAGCAAGGTAAAAACCCACAGAAACAAACAAATGAAGAAAAAGTAGGCAGTCTACATGAAAAAGTATTCAGAGTAATGAGAGGAAAGATGATCCAAAATCTCAGAAACACAATGGAGGCATAGATAAATAGAATGGAGGCATGGATCAAGAAGATACAATAAATGTTTAACAAGGACATAGAAGATTGAAAGAACAGGCAATCAGTGATGAACAACAGAATAAGTGAAATTGAAAACACACTAGAGGGAAACAAATTAGAATAAATGAATAAATATGCACCCAATATAAAACCACCTCAATATCAAATGCTACCAGCAATAAAAGGGAAAACTGCCAGTAACACAATAATAGTGGGGGACTTTAACACCCCACTCATATGAATGGACAGATCATCAAGACAGGAAAATAATAAGGAATTGAAAGTCTTACATGGCACTTAGATCAGTTGGACCTTATTGATATGTAGAGGGCATTTCCAATCAAAAGCAGCAGAATACACTCTATTTTCCTAAAGTGCACACTGATGAATCGCCAAGATAGATCACAGCTTAGGTCACAAATTAAGCCTTGGTAAATTTAAGAAAATTGAGATGGTATTAAACATCCTTTCTGACCACAACATTATGAGATTAGATATTAATCACAGGGGAAAAACTGTAAAAAATACAAAAATATGGAGGCTAAATGACATGCTTCTAAATAACCAAGAGGTCACTGAATAACTCAAAGAAGAAATTAAAACAAAACTAAAAATAAATGACAAAAGAAACAGGACAACATAAAACAAATGGGGTGCATCAAAGCAGTGCTAAGAGGAAAGTTTATAGCCTTAAAAGCCTAACTCCAGAAAACAGAAAAACATCAAACAGTCAATTAGATGGTTAGGTGTAATATCACACCTAAAGCAACTAGAAAAAAGAAAACAAAGTTACAAAGAAAGTGATAAAGATGAGGACGGAAACAAATTTAAAAAAATGAAATCAATAGAAAAATCAATAAAACTCAAAGGTGGATCTTTGAGAAAATAAACAAAATTGACAGATAACTAGCCAGACTCCGCAAGGAAAAAACAGAGAAGCTAAAATCAACAAAATTAGAAATGAAAAAAGAGAAATTGAAACAACAATACAAAGGATCATAAGTGTGGCAAGTAGTTACTTACTGCAAGGAACTATATGCCAATTAAATGGGCAACCTTGGAAGAAGTGGAAAAATTCTTGGAAAACTACAAGCTTCCAATAATGAACCAGAAAGAAATAGAGCATATGAACAGAAAATCACAAATACGGAAATTGAAACAAACTGCTGCAAAAATCTTCCAAAAATAAAGGCCAGTGATACATGGCTTCACAAGCAAATTCTATCAAACATTTAGATCTAACACCTATCCTTCTCAAACTTTTTCTGAAAAATTCCAGAGGAAGGGATCACTCCCAAACCAATTCTACCAGGCCACCATCACCCTGATACCAAAATCAGACAAAGATATCACACACAAAAAAGAAATTACAGGCTAAAATTACTGATGAATGTAGATGAAATTCCCTCCAAAATGCTACTAAATAGAATCCACAACATATTAAAACGGTCATGCACTGTGATCAAGTGGGGCTTATCTCAGGGAGGAAGGATTTATAAATATATGCAAATAAATCATTGTGATATACCACATTAGCAAATTGAAAGATAAAAATGATATGAATAGCTCAACAGATGGAGAAAAAGCTTTCAACAAATCTCAAGGCCCATTTAAAATAAAAAGCTATCCAAAAATGGGTATAGAAGGACCCTAACTCAGTATCATAAAAGACATACACAATAAACCCATAGCAAACATTATTCTCAATGGTGAAAAACTGAAAGAATTTTCTCTAAGGTTAGAAACAAGACAAATGTAAACATTACTGTCACTATTATTCAATATATTGTGGAAGTCCTCAGCACAGCAAAACAGAAGAAAAAGAAGAAATAAAACTCTCACTTTTTGCAGATGACATTATACAATACATTGTTGTCTGTTTCAATCTCTGAGTCAAGTCTGACTATTGATGACTCCATGGACTGCAGGACAGCAGGCATCCCTGTTCTGAACTATCTCCTGGATCTTGCTCAAACTCATGTCCATTAAGCTGATGATGCCATTCAACCATCTCATTCTCTGTCAACCCTTTCTCCTCCTGCCCTCAATCTTTCCCAGCATTAAGGTCTTTTCCGAGCTGACTCTGCATCAGGTGTTCAAAGTACTGGAGCTTTAGCTTCACCATCAATCCTTCCAATGAATATCCAGGGTTGATTTCCTTTGGGATTGACTGGTTTGATCTCCTTTCTGTCCAAGGGACTCTCAAGAGTCTTCTCCAGCACCACAGTTCAAAAGCACCAACTCTTCAGTGCTCTGCCTTCTTTATGGTCAAACTTTCACATCCATACATAACTACTGGGAAAACCACAGCTTTGAATAAATGAACCTTTGCTGGCAAAGAGATGTCTGCTTTTTAATACACTGTCTAGATTTGTCATAGCTTTTCTTCCAAGGAGCATGTGTGTTTTATTTGCTTGACAGCAGTCACCGTTCACAGTAATTTTGGAGGCCAAGAAAATAAAATCTGTTACTATTTCCACTTCTTCCCCATTTATTTACCATGAAGTGATGGGACCAGATGCCATGGTTTCATTTTTGGGATGCTGAGTTTTGAACCACCTTTTTCACTCTCCTCTTTCATGTTCATCAAGAGGCTCTTCAGTTCAAAGCATCAACTCTTTGGCTCTTTACCTTCTTTATGGTCCAGTTCTCACATCCATACATGATTAGTGAAAAGGCCATAGCCTTGATTATATGGACATTTGTCAGTAAAGTGATGTCTTTGCTTTTTAAAACACTGTCTAGGTTTGTGAAAAGTTCCCTATCAAGAAGTAATCATCTTCTAATTTAATAAATGCAGTCCCATCTGCAGTGATTTTAGAGCCTCAACAAGGGAAATCTGTCACTGTTTCCACCCTTTCCACTTCTATTTGATATGAAGTGATGGGATCAGATGCCATGATCTTCATTTTTTTAATCCTGAGTTTTAAACTGTTTTTTTCACTCTCCTCATTCAACCTTATCAAGAGGTTCTTTACTTCCTCTTCACTTTCTGCCAATATAGTGATATCATCTGCATATTTGAGATTACTGATATTTCTCCTAGCAATCTTGATTCCAGCCTGTAACTCATCCAGCCTGGCATTTCCCATGATGTGCTCTGAGTGTAAATTAAATGAACAGGGTGACAATAAACTCCTTTCTCAATCCTGAACCAGTCAGTTTTTCCACACAGGATTCTAACTTTTGCTTCTTGACTCACATATAGGTTTCTCAGGAGACAGGTAAGATGGTCTGGTAGTCCCATATCTTTAAGAGTTTTCCACAGCTTGTTATGATTCACACAGGTAAATCTTTAGTGTAGCCAATGAAACAGAGGTAGATATTATTCTGAAATTCCCTTGCTTTTTCTATGATCCAGTGGATGTTGGCAATTTGATCTCTGGACTTTTCTAAACCTGGATTGAACATCTGGAAGTTCTCAGTTCACATATGCTGAAGTCTAGCTTGGAGGATTTTAAGCCTAACTAGTATGTGAAATGAGGGCAATCCTCCAGGGGTTTGAACATTCTTCAGTACTACCCTTCTTGGGAACTGGGATGGGGATTGACCTTTTCCAGTCCTGTGACCACTGCAGGGCTTTCCAAATTTGCTGACATATTGATGCAGAACTTTAATAGCATCATTTGTTAGAATTTGAAATAGCTCTGCTGGAATTCCATCGCCTCCACTAGCTTTAATGGCAGCAGTGTTTCCTAAGGCCCACTTGACTTCACACTCCAGGATGTCTGGCTCTGGATGAGTGACCACACCATCATGGTTATCCAGGTCATTAAGATCTTTTTGTGTGTGTACAGTCTATGCGTTCTTTCCATCTCTTCTTGATCTCTTCTGCTTCTATTAGGTCTTTACCATTTCTGTCATTTATTTTCCCCCTCTTTGGATGAAATGTTCCTTTGATAGTTCCAATTTTCTTAAAGTGATCTTGAGTGTTATTTTTCCTGTTGTTATCCTCTATTTCTTTGCATTGTTCACTGAAGAAGGCCTTCTTGTCTTTCTTTGCTATTCTCTGGAACTCTGCATTTAGTTGGGTATACCTTTCTCTTTCTCCCTTTCTTTTTGCTTCTCTTTCCTCAGCTATCTGTGAAGCGTTCTCAGACAACCACTTTGCCTTCTTGCTTTTCTCGTTCTTTGGGATGATTTTGTTCACTGTCTCCTGTACAATATTAGAGACCTCTCTCCATAGTTCTTCAGGCACTATGTTTACAAAATCTAATCCCTTGAATCTATTAGTCGTCTTCACTGTATATTCATAGGAGATTTGATTTAAGTAATACCTGACTGGCCTAGTGGTTTTCCCCACTTTCTTTTGTTTAAGCCTGAATTTTGCTAGGAGGAGCTGATGATCTGAGACACAGTCAGCTCCAGGTCTTGTTTTTGATGACTGTATACAGCTTCTCCATCTTCGGCTACAAAGAATATAATCAATCTGATTTCAGTATTGAACATTTGGTGACGTCCATGTGTAAAGTTGTCTCTTGGGTTGTTGAAAAGGTGTTTGCTATGACCAGTGGTTTTTTTTTTTTTTTTTTTTGGCAGAATTCTGTTAGCCTTTGCCATACTTCATTTTGTACTCCAAGGTCAAATTTGCCAGTTGCTCCAGGTATCTCTTGACTTCCTACTTTTGCATTCCAATCTGTCTATAACTCTTCAAATTAATGCTTACAATTTTTCTCCCATCTGACTTGACATCCTAGTGAACTGGAACTTCCCTTTTCCTGAATCTCTGTAAGTTGAAGTTGCAGGCCTAGCTAAAAACCTCAAGTACATCTCCACAAATGATCTTGTATGGGCAAACTTCATGTCTACTGCTATGTGTATCACATAGAAAGTTCAACAGAAAATAAGAGCCATCACTGTAGGCACTCAAACTACAAATGAGGAAATTCACTGGATGATCACTGCTGTCTGTACTCATCACCTAAATATGCTTTGAGGGCAACATCAAGAATTATTCTCAACAGGCTTCCTTATGGAATCAGAAAATGGGGTTTTATATTAATATTTGTTTTCTGTTATTTTCATAGAAACCCACATCATTAAATATTTCATGGCCAGCACCTGAAAGCATATCTATTATGAAATATCAACAGATAACTTAGCAGGTCTTTAATGAATATAGGTGACTGAGAAGAAACAAACTATATTATTTTAAGGAAAGAAGAATGTCTCTTCATTCTTTTGAACAAAGAATGGATGGACATCAGAATTGACCCTGGTTCAATCCTGAGGGCTCTTTTGCCCTATTCCAATAGTCCTGAATAACTCTGTTTTTATCATTTTAACAATTGTGTAACTATAGGTTCTCTGCAACAGTAATCACAATCAATCACTCTAGGCAGCACCCAAACTCTCTGCTGTGCATGTTGATTCACAGGCAGTAGGAGCCCAGTGTGACTAGGTGAGTCTTAATATCCATCTGGGGGAACCACTGTTTTGTCTCCTAGGGGAAGCAGACCTTCCTCTGTATCTAAGAATTCAAAGTCAACAGAGCATAAAGATAAGGGAACAAGAGCAAAAATAACACATTTCCCTTTCCACTTCTTGGTTTTTAGATGCATGAATCCTCGATAGAAGAAAACAGCAACATACTGGATGCTGATTCAGAACATGTACAACCTACTGGAAAATCTTGGTAAAGCCCTGCAACAAATGTACTCTCATCTGGCTCTGTAAATGAGCCTTCTAAAGTCTCTTCTACCATTCTATCAAACAAGCTGCTTCAGATGGTGGGAAATGTGATATTACCAGTGAATGTCAAGTGCATGGGTCCATTATGACACTTCTTTTGCTATGAAGTGAGTTCACTTATTAGAAACAATGTTGTGCAATATGCCACAACAGTGGGCGAGACATTCTTTAAGTCCATGAATGACGTTTTTGGCAGTAGCTTTACAAACAGGTAAGGCAAATGTGCAACAAGTTTAATGTCTATTCCAGTAAGGAAAAAAAAAATGCTGCAGTTTCCATGAAAGAGGGATCCATTGTAATAACCATGGTACAAGAATACTGGTTTATTTTCATAATCAGTGCACACCTTTGTCTACCAGTGCTCTGGTTACTACTGGAAAGAGTCATTACCATCTTTAAATCTAATCAGATTAGAGAGTAGACTCCAGAAAACCCAGAAACAATCAGAAAAATCATCCTTAAAATTCTCAAGGTTCCTCAGGGACCACTCTTGGAACCAAAATCTATATTTGCCAGAATTCTCCAGTAAACTCAAACCAGTAGGAGATGATGATAATAATAGACAGATAGACAGATCTAAGAGGATATTTATCATAAGAATTATCTCAGGTGTTTATAAAGGCTGAGTAACTCCCAATTTTCCACCTACATTTTGGAGAACCAGGAATGCCTATGGAATAATTTAGCAAAGTATATAGGCCTAAGAAGGAGAGTTGATAGTGTAACTCCTACTTCCAAATCAAAGACCTCAAAAGCAGTGAGCAGCTGGTATAATTTCCAGAGTCTAAAGGCACAGACCAGAAACACATGTCCAAGTGCAGGAAAAATTGGATGCCTTAGCTCTAACAGAGGAGAGAAAATACATCTCTCTTTTTTTTTTTTTTTTTTTTTTTGTTCCATTGGTCACCTCCATCTGGATTGGGTGAAGCCTGCCCTCACTGAAGAGAGTGAATGTCTTTACAAAGAATACTGAAACAAAGGCTACTATCCACAGAAACACTCTTACAGACACACTCAGGAATGCTTTTACCACATACCTTACTTCCTTAGCCCTATCAAGTTAACTATCACAAGTCCACCCATTCCCAACTTGACATCTATACTCAATGTCTTCAATTATACTTAATTCATCATATAAAGACAGCAATGACATCATGATTCTGCATAACAAGATAAAACATCCTATGTATAACCAAAAACAGTCACCTCTTCCCCAGAAGAAGTAAGTCCTTAAACAACACTTACTATTGTCCATGATATAGCATAAAAACAGTTATGTCATGCAATTAACAATACTTAAATACTATGATATAATGTTAGAACATCTCATGTTGAATGATAAGGGAATATGTGAAGAAAGAAAACAAATGTATATATTTAATATATGTAAGTGTGCATGCGTGTTAAATCTCTTCAGTTGTGTCCAACTTTTTGTGACTCAATGGATTGCAGTGAACCATGCTTCTCTGTCCATAGGATTATCGAGGCAAGAGTAGTGGACTGGGGTGCCGCGCTCTTCTGCAGGAGAGCTTCACCACCCGGGGATCTAAGACACATCTCTTCCATCTCCTGCACTGGCAGGTGGGTTCTTCACCACTATTGCCAACATATATACACACAGAGGCATCTTAAAGAAATATTCATGATAATTATAATCCTCCTTTCAGTAACAAGTACTAGATCAAAGCCAGTATTTACACTACCTCTTCTACTGTAAATTCTGTATTCCCTTTGTCTCAATAAGCACCTGAATTACTCTTTAACTGAGGGTGACCCAAACTTTCATTCTGAAACTTTTAGTTTCGGGTCACTAATAGACTTGTTTATATTGAGTTTCTTATCTTTTATTGTTGACCTTAACCACAAGATGTGGTAACACTAAGAGAAACCTTAAGGGATATCCTGAGCTCCAGACATATTACTCCCGACTTCCATTGCTGAGTCCACTTTTCATCTGATAGTGACACAGATTCTTTGCTTCACCAGACTTTAGTATTCTCTTCACACAGTTCCCACCACTTTGTTCTTTTAATGTAAACATTTAGGAAACACTATGAAGGAGAGATGTGGATTCAAATAACAAAGATAATAGAAATAAAACCTACTGGAAGAAGAAACAGCAAGGAGAATACAGGAAAGCTATTATACATCATTAGTAAAACATCAAGTCAATAAAAGAGTGTAATACCAATATATAAATGCAAAACATAATGGTACATTATGTGAAAAAGAAAAAGATCAGTACCTGATATAGACAGGCAGTCAAGGGAACCAGGGTGGAGCTCGTTGGGCCTGGTCTCCGAGGCAGCTGGTATTGTTCTAACACTTCCCTATGCTGGGTAACCTGACAGCTGTGGGGCAGGCAGTAGGGAGCAGAGACCTGTGAAAATAGAAAAAAATGATCCAGAGGAAACAATCTTTACCAGAGAAATACAAGTTTAGGTGATTAGTATAATAATAGGGCCTTTGCAGGGTCAACTGGATGAAAAATCTTGGGGAGTGGGAAGGTACTTTTCTCTTGGTTTCTCCAAGGATTGTTCCTGAGCTTGCATCAGACCCAGGCAGAAACCCACTTACTCTTCATTATCTTCTCTAGGTCAAGGTCAAGGAGAAGTTCCCATAGCCCAAAGTCTCTGCACTTTGGCATGGTTTTGGATAGCTTAGGTAAGATTTCACTTTTTCTTTGAAACAATTTCTTGGGTCATTTATTTGTAGTTTTCTCAATCAATGATGACCCCAACAGAAACATTAGGGTAAGTGCTGCTCACAGTAATTAAATATGTTTGCCCATGAAGGCTGCAGACAACATTGGTGAGGGCTTTGGTCCCAACAGCCCTTTCTGCTTGTTTGTTTGCTGGTGTCCAAGGTGACTCCTTTCTGCATGGGAGGTCAGTGTGCTGAGCGAAGAACACTGACGTGCTTCAGTTCAGTTCAGTCGCTCAGTCGTGTCCGACTATTTGTGACCCCATGAATCGCAGCACGCCAGGCCTCCCTGTCCATCACCAACTCCCAGAGTTTACTCAAACTCATGCCTATCGAGTTGGTGATGCCATCCAGCCACCTCATCCTCTGTCTTTCTCTTCTCATTCTGCCCCCAATCCCTCCCAGCATCAGGGTCTTTTCCAATGAGTCAACTCTTCGCATGAGGTGGCCAAAGTACTGGAGTTTCAGCTTTAGCATCAGTCCTTCCCATGAACACCCAGGACTGATCTCCTTTAGGATGGACTGGCTGGATCTCTTTGCAGTCCAAGGGACTCTCAAGAGCCTTCTCCAACACCACAGTTCAAAAGCATCAATTTCTCGGCGCTCAGCTTTCTTCACAGTCCAACTCTCACATCCATACATGACCAGTGGAAAAACCATAGCCTTGACTAGACAGACCTTTGTTGGCAAAGTAACGTCTCTGATTTTTAATATGCTGTCTAGGTTGGTCATAACTTTCCTTCCAAGGAGTAAGCATTTTTAAATTTCATGGCTGCAATCACCATCTGCAGTGATTTTGGAGCCCAGAAAAATAAAGTCAACCACTGTTTCCACTGTTTCCCCATCTATTTGCCATGAAGTGATGGGACCAGCTGCCATGATCTTAGTTTTCTGAATGTTGAGCTTTAAGCCAACTTTTTCGCTCTCCTTGTTCACTTTCAGGAAGAGGCTTTTTAGTTCTTCTTCACTTTCTGCCATAAGGGTGTTGTCATCTGCATATCTGAGGTTTTTGACATTTCTCCCAGCAAGCTTGATTCCAGCTTGTGCTTCTTCCAGCCCAGCATTTCTCATGATGTACTCTGCATAGAAGTTAAGTAAGCAGGGTGAAAATATACAGCCTTGACATGCTCCTTTTCCTATTTGGAACCAGTCTGTTGTTCCATGTCCAGTTCTAACTGTTGCTTCCTGACCTGCATACAGGTTTCTCCAGAGGCAGGTCAGATGGTCTTGTATTCCCATCTCTTTCAGAATTTTCCAGTTTATTGTGATCCACACAGTCAAAGGCTTTGGCATAGTCAATAAAGCAGAAACAGACATTTTTCTGGAACTATTGCTTTTTTGATGATCCAGCAGATATTGGCAATTTGATCTCTGGTTCCTCTGCCTTGTCTAAAACCAGCTTGAACATCTGGAAGTTCACGGTTCATATATTGCTGAAGCTTGGCTTGAAGAATTTGAGCATTACCTTACTAGCGTGTGAGATGAGTGCAATTGTGCGGTAGTTTGAGCATTCTTTGGCATTACCTTTCTTTGGGACTGGAATGAAAACTGACCTTTTCCAGTCCTGTGGCCACTGCTGAGTTTTCCAAATTTGCTGACATATTGAGTGCAGCACTTTCACAGCATCATCTGTTAGAATTTGAAATAGCTCAACTGGAATCCCATCGCCTCCACTAGCTTTGTTTGTAGTGATGCTGCCTAAGGCCCACCTGACTTCACATTCCAGGATGTCTGGCTCTAGGTGAGTGGGAGTGATCACACCTTCATGATTATCTGGGTCGTGAAGATCTTTTTTTGTACATTCTTCTGTGTATTCTTGCCACCTCTTCCTATTATCTTCTGCTTCTGTTAGGTCCATACAATTTCTGTCCTTTATTGTGCCCATCTTTGCATGGAATGTTCCCTTCTTATCTTTAATTTTCTTGAGGAGATCTCTAGTCTTTCCCATTCTGTTGATTTCCTCTATTTCTTTGCATTGATCTCTGAGGAAGGTTTTCTTATCTACCCTTGCTATTCTTTGGAACTCTGCATTCAAACAGGAATATCTTTTATTTTTTTTTCAAACAGGAATATCTTTCCTTTTCTCCTTTGCTTTTTGCTTCTCTTCTTTTCACAGCTATTTGTAAGGCCTCATTAGGCAGCCATTTTGCTTTCTTTCATTTCTTTTCCATGGGGATGGTCTTGATCCTTGTCTCCTGTACAATGTCAGGAACCTCCATCAACTCCAAAAACTGAACACTTTGTAACAAAGAAGTTGGGTGTTCCTTTAGGCCCATTTGTTCACTCCTTGCAAAATCCTTAGCAAGAACACAGTTAAGTCAGCCAACCAAGAGCCCATTACCTTCCATGTCTGACGACCCTCCACATCCATTAGCTGGATTACAACTTTCAGCAAAAATTCTATTAATTAGCCAGAAGTTCCTATATCCATTAATATTTCTTCTTAGTTATTTTCCACTCACTGACTCTCACATGGCTCCCTGGCTATCAGTTTCCACTTTCCACTGTTGTATTTGGAATTGAACCCGCTCTATACTGAGCTCTCTTTTTCCCTCTTTCAACAGTCCTGAATAGATCTGTTTTGAACACTTTAATATCTATCTACGATTTTTCTTTGACAGCTACAGGACTGCAGCTTGGATACAATCAATCTGGACTCTCAATCTTTGGAGTCCAGACTACTCACAGAGGATGCTAAGTGCACACTTTTGAAGACTTGATCTTCACTCCTGACTGATGATCAGGGGTCTTTTAGTGAGTTCAACTTATAAATGCTCCCTGTTGCTAGTAGGGACAGATGCTGGTTCTTAAGAATGAAGTGCACTTTAGAAAGTAGTTTAGAGTTCCAGATAAAGAGAAGCTTGTGTATAGTGCTGGGTTTCTCTGTTTCTAGAACACAGGCAGGTACAAGTTGGGTTGGAGATCAAAGTTATCTGTTCAAAAGTATGAAGGTACCATTAGTTAAGAATATGGGAGCATCTCCTTGGACTGAAAATCCTCTTCTTGAACTCCTCCTGAAATTGTGTTCTGCCACCTCTGTGTTTCCTTTCTTGTTGGCATGATTTTACTAAGGATAACTTGTAATTTTAGTGGCCTTTTTAAGACATTTAAGGTTTTTCCCCTACTGGCTTCTCTAAAACCTGCCCCTTCTCATCGGGGCTGTAACTGCTTCCTTCTTTTATTGCTTTGGATCTTCCCTCCAGTTCCCTTCATCCTTTGACATGTTCCACTTCAAACCACTACCTCCTCCATCTTCCTGTCCACATAGACAGACTTATCCCACCTCAGCCCCTCTACTTCCTGCAGTCACTGGAACTTTACTACCCGCCCTTGCCTTCTATGGAAGGCTCTCAAGGGACTAAGGTATCCCTTTAAGAAACCACCTGAGACTGAATAGAGAATGAAAGGCTATTTGAAAACAGAACTAAATGTTTTACCCATTCAGATGGGGTCTGGAGACATCCAGTGAACTCTCAGATGTCTCCACAGTCAATGATGTTAAATTGAGTTCATAGCTGCCATCAAACTATATGTCAAGCAGAGCAAAAGAACATCTTCAAAGTAGTCTCCATAACAATTCAGATGAAAATAATAAGTAGAGATAAACCAGTTTGATTATATCACTATGTTTTACTGACCCACAGCTAGAATTTACAATGAAACTGTATGATTTCTGTTGGCTTGCCTATATGTCTATATATGTTTATGTGTGTGTGCACACATGCATGTCAACATATAATGTCATTTTTCTACATATGGGCATTATTACTAAATTCATTTATAAAATCCAATAAAGGAATTATATTTAAATACATTTAGAAATAAGTGAGCTATTATATAAATTAGGCATTCCTAAAACTATATGAACTACAGGAACACATTCAATTTTTAAAAGTTCCCATGACCTTGGATAACCTTTGGCAGGTAAAACTAGATTTTAAAATGGTTGGTAAAGTAAAACAGGCATAACTTTTAAGTTGTCAGTGTTAAGTATAATGCAAACACTCTATTTTTTCTACTACTTTTACTAGTTAAGAATAAATTATGTTCACTAGATGTTTAGGATTATACAATAGAACTATAAATTGATCCTAAGACAAAATGTATATTAAAAATGAATTGCTTGATGCACATCAAAAAAAGTAGGTAGAAAAAAGATAAAAAAGGAAAGACAATATGAATAAATGTTTACATTAATTGTTTTTGGTATTTGTTACTTGCATAATATGTCACCACCTCAAAATTTAGCATAATGTAAGATTATTGTTTAGTTCATGAAATTTTCATTATAAAATCAAACATGATTGTTAACCAGAAGAGAATTAAATAGATGCAACCATATAAAATGCATAAATGAACATTATACTACATGTATTTTATGTTTCATATGATATAACATGTACTATAACCATGTTTTTCACACTTATGTTTTATAATAATTATGCTCATAAATGTCCATGTGAAAATAGTTTCACACACTTATTTGGCAACTTGAACTTTAAAGCTATATGATCCTAGGGAAAAAAAAAGGATATTCACTGAATATCTATATCATTTTCAAATAAAATAATACATGGAAATTTACTTGCTGCACATAAGTTTATCTCCTTGGCATCTTGTTTTCATAAGGGTTAGAAAATCTAAATACTTTTAGGTCTATTAATAAACATCAGAAGTATACTTGGAAAAGATACATGTACCTCAATGTTCATTGCAACACTATTTGCAATAGCCAGGAAATCTAAATATCCATCAACAGGGGAATGGACAAGGGAAACAAGATGATGGAGGAGTGAGAGAATGTAGAGTTCATCTCTCTTCACAAATGCAACAAAAATATATATCTAAAGATGGAACAATTCTTACTGAACACCAGCTGCACACTAGCAGACCTTGGACACCAGAAAGGACAAAAAAGATACTTGCATATCTTTCTTGAAATAAAATGAAAGAAAGAAGGGGAAAAATAGAGGAGAGGAAGCAAGATGGGATCTGTGCTTGCACTTCTTGGGGGGAGCTGAAGCAGACTAGCTAAATCAAATCCCTTATGACTATACAGTGAGAGTGAGAAATAGATTTAAGGGATCAGATCTGATAGACAGAGTGCCTAATAAACTATGGACGGAGGTTCATGATATTGTACAGGAGACAGGGATCAAGACCATCCCCATGAAAAAGAAATGCAAAAAGGCAAAATGGTTGTCTGAGGAGGTCTTACAAATAGCTGTGAAAAGAAGAGAAGTGAAAAGCAAAGGAGAAAAGGAAACACATTCCCATTTGAATGCAGAGTTCCAAAGAATAGCAAGGAGAGATAAGAAAGCCTTCCCCAGCTATCAATGCAAAGAAATCGAGGAAATCAACAGAATGGGAAAGACTAGAGATCTCTTCAAGAAAATTAGAGATACCAAGGGAACATTTCATGCAAAGATGGGTTCAATAAAGGACAGAAATGGTATGGACCTAACAGAAGCAGAAGATATTAAGAAGAGGTGGCAAGAATACACAGAAGAACTGTACAAAAAAGATCATGACCCAGATAATCATGATGGTGTGATCACTCACCAAGAGCCAGACATCCTAGAATGTGAAGTCAAGTGGGCCTTAGAAAGCATCATTATGAACAAAGCTAGAGGAGGTGATGGAATTCCAGTTGAGCTATTTCAAATCCTAAAGGTTGATGCTGTGAAAGTGCTGCACTCAATATGCCAGCAAATTTGGAAAACTCAGCAGTGGCCACAGGACTGGAAAAGGTCAGTTTTCATTCCAATCCCAAAGAAAGGTAATGCCAAAGAATGCTCAAACTACTGCACACTTGCACTCATCTCACACACTAGTAAAGTAATGCTCAAAATTCTCCAAGCCAGGCTTCAGCAATACATGAACCGAGAACTTCCAGATGTTCAAGCTGGTTTTAGAAAAGGCAGAGGAACCAGAGATCAAATTGCCAATATCCGCTGGATCATCAAAAAAGCAAGAGAGTTCCAGAAAAACATCTATTTCTGATTTATTGACTCCACCAAAGCCTTTGACTGTGTGGATCACAATAAACTGGAAAATTCTAAAAGAGATGGGAATGCCAGACCACCTAACTTGCCTCTTGAGAAACCTGTATGCAGGTCAGGAAGCAACAGTTAGAACTGGACATGGAACAACAGACTGGTTCCAAATAGGAAAAGGAGTACGTCAAAGCTGTATATTTTCACCCTGCTTGTTTAACTTATATACAGAGTACATCATGAGATACGCTGGGCTGGAAGAGGCACAAGCTGGAATCAAGATTGCTGAGAGAAATATCAATAAACCTCAGATATGCAGATGACAACACCCTTATGGCAGAAAGTGAAGAGGAACTAAAAAGCCTCTTGATGAAAGTGAAAGAGAAGAGTGAAAAAGTTGGCTTAAAGCTCAACGTTCAGAAAACTAAGATCATGGCATCTGGTCCCATCACTTCATGGCAAATAGATGGGGAAACAGTGGAAACAGTGTCAGACTTTATTTTTTGGGCTCCAAAATCACTGCACTTGGTGACTGCAGCCATGAAATTAAAAGATGCTTATTCCTTGGAAGGAAAGTTACGACCAACCTAGACAGCATATTAAAAATCAGAGACATTACTTTGCCAACAAAGGTCCATCTAGTCAAGGCTATGGTTCTTCCAGTGGTCATGTATGGATGTGAGAGTTGGACTGTGAAGAAAGCTGAGCGCCGAGAAATTGATGCCTTTGAACTATGGTGTTGGAGAAGACTCTTGAGAGTCCCTTGGACTGCCAGGAGATCCAGCCAGTCCATCCTAAAGGAGATCAGTCCTGGGTGTTCATGGGAAGGACTGATGCTAAAGCTGAAACTCCAGTACTTTGGCCACCTCATGCGAAGAGTTGACTCATTGGAAAAGACCCTGATGCTGGGGGTGATTGGCAGCAGGAGGAGAAAGGGATGACAGAGGATGAGTTGGCTGGATGGCATCACCGACTCGATGGGCATGAGTTTGAGTAAACTCCGGAGTTGATGATGTACAGGGAGGCCTGGTGTGCTGCGATTCATGGGGTTGCAAAGAGTCGGGCATGACTGAGTGAATGAACTGAACTGAACTGAACTAATACATAGATGTGGAATACAGGAAAAAATGGTGTAGATGAGTTTATATGCAGAGCAGACATAGAGGCACAGAAACAGAGAACTCTATTCAATATTCATTGGTGATCTAAATGGAAAGGAAATCCGAAAAAGAGTTGATATATGGAGAGCATATCTGATTCACTTTGTTGTACAGCAGAAATTAACACAAAATTGTAAAGCAACTACACTCCAATAATTAAAAAAAAAAACACAGAAGAATTGGTAAAGAAAATGTGGCATGTATATACAATGAAATATTACTGAGCCATAAAGAAGAACTTTAAATAATGCCATTTCCAGCAACATGGAAAGACCTAGAGATTGTCATACTGAGTGAAATAAGTCAGACACAGAAAGACAGATATCATATGATATTGCTTATATGTGGATTCTTAGAAAAATGTGCAAATTAACTTATTTACAAAACAGAAGTAGAATCACAGATGTAGAAAACAAACTTATGGTCATCACAGGACAAGAAGGGGATTAACTGGGAGATTAGGATTGACATAAAGACAGTATTTTTTTTTGACATAAATACAGCACTGTTTTGCTGTGCTGTATACCTAAAACTGAAACATCATTGTAAATCAACTATACCCCATAAAATTTAAGAAAGAAAAATGTGACTTTGAAAAAGTCATATGGATGGACGAATATCAGAATTTTTATGCTAAGTGAATGGCTATGGTGAGAGAGTCAGTTCCTAGGCAGGTTGATAAGTCCGGGATCCCCAAGAAGGAGAAAGGGGTCTGGAATTCTCAAGGAAGAGGAAAGGACAAACATCTTTTTGTTTTTGTTTTTTTTCTCTACATTCCTTAGTCTTAGTCACATAAAGCTTTTTTTTCCCCTTTAAGTGCAGAACTGATGATGACACATCAAACAACTCAGTTTAAACTCTGTACTAAGGATTATATAACAGCAATGTATCTATTTGAGGATAGTTTCTCCTTCCTGAAAACCTTCTGGCTAATCCTGTTATCTTAAAATGTAAACTATGGGAGTGAGTCTAGTAAGATCTTTACAACCTTGAGACATTCTTTTGATTTATTGTACTAACTTATGAAAAAATTATATAACTCCCTTGTTAACACTAGCGAGGGGGGCACTATGTCTATGTCAGAATCTCTTTTGTCCCTTTTTATACTTTAGTAAAACTCTGCTACACAAAAGCTCTTGAGTGATCAAGCCTGGTCCCTGGTCCTGAAGCTAAATCTTCTTTGGAGATCATGAATCCAACATCGTTCATGGTAAGCTATCAATGCTACGTACCAAGCATACAAAAAAGAACACAGTGTGTGATCCTACTGATATAATTTTAGAAAATGCAAAAAAATCTACAGTGATGGAAAGTATATCAGTGCTTGCTTGGGGATGAGATGTCAGCGAAGGGCAAAGAGGAGGGATTGTCAAGGGTCACAGTGAAACTTTGCAGGGGAGGAGAGTATTAATAGCATAATCATTGTCTTGAGGGCAGTGATGATTTTCTGAGTATATAAGCCAAACTTTTAAAATCAAGAATTAATTACATGCAAAAGAGCATATACCTCTAGAAAATTATGAAATGATATAAATTTGCTCCAGAATGACACTATTTGGCCAAAGTTAACAACTGTTTACTTCCTAGTTCTCTATCTAAAAGAACATGACCAGTGTTGAGAAAGTATCAACATATATAAATGAAACTATAGGACTAATATGATAAAGAAAAACCAAAACTCTGTAGGCATGGAAAGCAAGATTTGTTTTTAACAAGAAGAGGGATGAAGGATGTATTTTCATTAAGGAAAACAATGAGTAATTTTATCCTAGAGTGACTAGTTAATATTCCAGAATATGAATTAAAATGATTAAAATGGAATGGGTATTTTTAAAATGTTGTAGAAAGACTGTGGGAAAAATCCTGAATAGGAATTTTATAATCTATGATCAAATCTGGCTAATGATGAATGGATTTATTTATGTTTTTTAAAACTTAGCTTTAAGAATAATACTACATTGATGTGAAATCAGAATTTAGTTCTGTTACAGAAATGAAGTTTTCTTAGATTTCAGGTCTACATTGAGAAGAAATTTAAAAAATGTTTTCCTTTACCTTTTACATATTGTGCCTGGCAAACCAAGATTTTGTGTCTTAAATTTATTTTGTCTCCTTCATATTGTCTTTATCATTCCTTTGATTGCTTAAGAAAATAGAGCTGTCTCAACATTTAGAGAGCTACATTTTTTTTTTTTTTTTTACAGCTATGCCATTTCCTGCAATTCCTCTAGTTACTTGTCACTTTGGTTAAATACATAACTAAGTGCGCTTTCACAGTTTCCTGTGATACTATTTAATGAAGTGTTCAAACCTATTGATATTATTGACAATGTCTCAAAATCAATATTAAAGGGAGACTTTTTACTTCAAACTGATGCGAGATTCCCCAGAGTGCCATTGGAAAGTCTCAAAGGATTTGTTTCTTACTTTGTAAAAGGGAGATGCTAAAATAATTTGATTACTTAGTATGTTAAATTATGTGGGAAATGCTATCAAATAATAGAGATGATAAACTTCTTAGATTATATGAGGTGGATAAACGTTTCTGATATAGGTATTCCAGAAATTGTATGAATTTCATAGAAATCTGTCAAAACCTTCATGGTCCAGTTATGTTAAAATGCTGCAACAAAGGAAACTATAAGCAAGGTGAAAAGACAGCCCTCAGATTGGGAGAAAATAATAACAAATGAAGCAACAGACAAAGGATTAATCTGAAAAATATACAAACAACTCCTGCAGCTCAATTCCAGAAAAATAAATGACCCAATCAAAAATTGGGCCAAAGAACTAAACAGACATTTCTCCAAAGAAGACATACAGATGGCTAACAAACACATGAAAAGATGCTCAACATCACTCATTATCAGAGAAATGCAAATCAAAACCACAATGAGGAACCATTACGCGCCAGTCAGGATGGCTGCTATCCAAAAGTCTACAAGCAATAAATGCTGGAGAGGGTGTGGAGAAAAGGGAACCCTCTTACACTGTTGGTGGGAACGCAAACTAGTACAGCCACTATGGAGAACAGTGTGGAGATTTCTTAAGAGACTGGAAATAGAACTGCCATATGACCCAGCAATCCCACTTCTGGGCATACACACCGAGGAAACCAGATCTGAAAGAGACACGTGCACCCCAATGTTCATCGCAGCACTGCTTATAATAGCCAGGACATGGAAGCAACCTAGATGCCCATCAGCAGATGAATGGATAAGGAAGCTGTGGTACATATACACCATGGAATATTACTCAGCCATTAAAAAGAATTCATTTGAATCAGTTCTAATGAGATGGATGAAACTGGAGCCCATCATACGAAGTGAAGTAAGCCAGAAAGATAAAGACCAATACAGTATACTAATGCATATATATGGAATTTAGAAAGATGGTAACGATAACCCTGTATGCAAAACAGAAAAAGAGACATAGATGTACAGAACAGAATTTTGGACTCTGTGGGAGAAGGTGAGGGTGGGATGTTTCAAAAGAACAGCATGTATACTATCTATGGCGAAACAGATCACCAGCCCAGGTGGGATGCATGAGACAAGTGCTCAGGCCTGGTGCACTGGGAAGACCCAGAGGAATCGGGTGGAGAGGGAGGTGGGAGCGGGGATCGGGATGGGGAATACATGTAAATCCATGGCTGATTCATGTCACTGTATGACAAAAACCACTACAATATTGTAAAGCAATTAGCCTCCAACTAATAAAAATAAATGGGGAAAAAAATAAAATGCTGCATGCCATGTAAATAACTAGTTGTCTTTATACAACAAGCTCTCATAAGAAATTTAATCATGGTCACTTAACAGTCACAGATAGTCAATGGTTTGTGTTGATTTTTTTGTAAAAGTTTTTAAGGTTCACTACAGGCAGGAATCCTCCATGTTGGCCTAATGTGACCAAATTTTAATCCATGCCACTGGACTGAGTAATAATATCCAGAAAGCATGAAGACATTAATGCCACCAATCACACAGAATAAGAAATAATTCCATGTAAATGAATGAACTGACAAGGAAAATTATAATGTTTTGGACATTTGGGATGAAAACTTCCATAGTTTCTTTAAAGTTATGTTTCTGAGAATGAAAATTATCCTTTACCCTTAAGCTATTAATACGTGTAACTTTCTGCAATTTGGTAAATTATAGCTTTGTGTACAAAGATAGAATACTTCCTTTTTATCTCTATTTCCAAATCTCAATGAGTATTCTTATATTTATGGTAATATAGTTAATTAGTAATATAGTAATTACTATAGGTAATATAGTCAATGACAATTTCTTCTTGCAATGGGATACATTTGGAAACACTGGTTAGAATACTAAGGCTTTGAATATAATGTACATCAAATCAGATATCACCTGAGGGCTTTAAAGAACTAAGGTTGACTTTAAGGACAATTTTTAGAAAGTCCCCCTTGGAAAATCTGACATGTACTTGGCTTATGGGGTTTCCTAACTTATATGTCATTAAAAAATGTTCACTTTATAGCAGGTCTGGGACCTGCTATATTCTGAGGAATATTTAGGGGAATGTATGGAATAAAGAAATTCACCTAAATTTATTAAGTATTACAGGTTAAAATCTAGTGGCAAATTCTTGGATTAGCTTCACAGTCTCCACGGGCTTTTAAAAGTGGGAGGGGGGATCGGGATGGGGAATACATGTAAATCCATGGCTGATTCATGTCAATGTATGACAAAAACCACTACAATATTGTAAAGTAATTAGCCTCCAACTAATACAAATAAATGAAAAAATAAAAGTCCAGTCTGAGATTCCTTTATGAAAAGTTCCAGCAAACTCAAGTCACCTTGTGGTCAATCACTAATCTTGCTGTACTTATGCAAACAATCGACCATTTTTAATAAGACTGGACTTAATTCTGCAAATATATTAGTCTATGATTCTCTCTCACAGAAGAGGTGGTGACAGCAGAGGCAAAAGTTATGTTTCAATGGAAAACTATAATATGCACTTGTGAATTCTATCTTGCATATTCTGGCAGTCCTTGAAAAATCCCGAATTATTAGTGAAAAATCCTGAATTATTAGTTGGAAAATGAGAGGAGGACCTTGCTCTAAAATCCTAAAGACCTGTTCTGAGATATACCTCTGGGGGCTGCCAATGCTTTCAAATTTGTGAAAAAATGAAACTTTAAGAATCATTGGAGCTGCTGGATTATGTGGTCCAAAAAGAAGCTGTGGTACATATACACCATGGAATATTACTCAGCCGTTAAAAAGAATTCATTTGAACCAGTTCTAATGAGATGGATGAAAGTGGAGCCCATTATACAGAGTAAAGTAAGCCAGAAAGATAAAGAACATTACAGCGTACTAACACATATATATGGAATTTAGAAAGATGGTAACGACAACCCTATATGCAAAACAGAAAAAGAGACACAGAAGTACAGAACAGACTTTTGAACTCTGTGGGAGAAGGTGAGGGTGGGATGTTGCGGAAGAACAGCATGTATACTATCTATGGTGAAACAGGTCACCAGCCCAGGTGGGATGCATGAGACAAGTGCTCGAACCTGGTGCACTGGGAAGACCCAGAGGAATCGGGTGGAGAGGGAGGTGGGAGGGGGGATCGGGATGGGGAATACGTGTAAATCTATTGCTGATTCATGTCAATGTATGACAAAACCCACTGAAAAAATAAATTAATTAATTAAAAAAAAAAAAGAGAGCCTTCTTGTGTTTGTTGTTGTTCAGTCACTATGTCATGTCCACCTCTTTGAGACCCCATGGACTGTAGCATGGACAGATCCCCTGTCCTTCACTATCTCCCGGAGTTTGTTCAAATTCTCTTGTCTGAGTCCCGCTCTAAACTAGTGTCGTTCTGGTCACGTGATACATGGGACAGACTAACACTCTCACACAAGAAACATGTTGCCTCCAAAACACAAAACTCCCACTAGGTGTTGTGCCTCCTAGTTTTGGGGTGGACCAGATGCAACAACTGACCCTTCACCTTAAAAGGGATTTATGGACATGTCCCACACTTTTGGATTCCTAGAAATGTCACTGAAGTTGCTTCCTGAATTTTATTTGAATTTATTCTCCATCCTCTGATATTAAGTTTAGTTGCTATTCCCTTTTCTAGGTCCAATCAGCATAATGTCAAAATGTCATGCATCATTGGAATTGTGACATCTTGTGGAAGGGAGAAGTGATGAACATCTCTGCAAACTGTGACACAAGACTAGACAGTTGATATATTCCTAAGTTAGACAGTGAAGGTGTATTTCTGACCTTGCCACATCCAAGGAAACTGCTCCTAGTGGACAGTATGGTGAGGTAAGCATTTGTCAGGTCAATAGCTATATCCTGGATATCAGAGTATGTGTGAATTTGATATATCAATAAAACTACATCTGATACAGCATCTGCATCACTATCTTAACCTTACAATCATCAATTGACATTCTTCCCTATATTTTTCTTCTTCCCAGGCCAAATAAAAGAGGTTGAAAGGGGGACTTTCAACTATTAGCTTCTTAAAGTCAATGTTAGTTCCTTAAAGCTCTCAGGCCATATCTGATTTGATGCATATCATTCTCAAATATAAAATTCTGAAGTCTTTTAATATAATCAATGTTTCCAACTATGTCCTGTTACAATTAAAAGGTATTTTTATTGAACATACGCAAATTACTATAGTGCCACAAATACAAGAATCAAAATCTGGAAGGATAGAGATAAAAAATAACTGCATATCACACAAGGATATTTTACCAAGTTGCTATACTTTTAAGAATAGCTTGAGAGAAATTTCTTTCAGTTCAGAAAATATACATTTTTTAAAAAGCAAAGTTTCAAAAAGAATGACCATGGTTAAAGTTCTGATATAGTTTACTTGATAAGGGATATTAGCTACTTCTGGGGCATGACACATTGTAACATAGTATTCTGACAAAAAGAATATTGAAAAGTTAATAATTTCTGATTTGACAATGTAGTCTACATAATTTAACATATAAAAAATGAACCAAGTAACTTTGGCATCTTTTACAAGATAAGATGTAAATACTTTAAGATTTTCCAGGGGCCTCATTGTACATTCTCAAAGTTAGTCTTAGGTCAAAAAGACTCCATTTAAATTCGATTTTGGGAAATTGTAAAAAATGTCAAAAGTTTGAAAACTTCACTAAATTAGATTACCAGTCATTGTGAAACAATAAGTTTATCCCTAGCGACCATTAAAATCGTTCACAGCAAAATATACAAAACTCTATAGCTGTAAAAAAAAATCTCTTTTAATAATGGGAAATCAGTTTTCTGAAGTAACCAAAGATATGATAAAAACAATCTGAAACACATAAAATTATTTTCACATACAAAATATTGGTTTCCTTGGCAAAAAAATTAATAGGTAAGGCACAAACTTTTCTTAGAATTCATACTACTAATTTAAGTAATGTATTTTTGTTTTGTTTTGTTTTAGGAGAGAAAGAGCCAAATTCTAGTTTTGCACTATTGTATTATTAACTCTAAGACAAAGTTTTACAAACCTTGTAGATTCTTCCAATCTTAGCCAGTTCTGACCGCACAAGATGATTCATTTTCCAAAATTCCTTTCCCATAATCCATCTACAAATTAAAAATAATCCATTTAATTTTGTCTTGCCCTTCTATATATCATTCTGAAACAACAAATCATTTGCTTTCCAGAAAAATTACTCTCCTTTAACCTTAATGAAAACATATCCTTCTTATCTTTCACTATCATAAACATGTCTTACATAGAGAAAAAAAAACACAGTTACCAAAGCAGAAGTGGGAGAAGGGATAAATTTGGAGTATAGGATTAATAGACATACACTACCAAATATAAAATAGATAAATAACTATGATTTACTGTTTCTCACAGGAAACTATGTGCAATACCCTGTAATACTCCATAATGAAAAAGAACTTTAAAAAGAATATATAAACATACACACATGAACATACAGCTAAATCACTTTGCTTTATGCCTAAAACTAGCACAATATTATAAATTAGATATACCTCAATTAAAAAAAAACATGTATTATTTTCCTTGCTATTTTTTTTAACCTTATTATACTTCGTGGTATCATTTATAAATTTTGAATAAACTTTTTAACCATCAGACACCTTTCTTTTACAGAGACAACTAGGAAGTAATTATTAACTGTCTGGCACATGTGATCATTCTGCAGCAAATTTATGAATAAATGATTTCATAAATTTCTAGACTCATGTGCTTTTGCTGATGTTTGGAAATGGACTCCAAATATATTTAGCTTGTCTATACTATATATTAAAATGTGCCAAAAGTCAACAAAGTTTTGCTCAGCAATTAAAGTTTCTATATTGTATTCTATCTGTAAATGATCTAGATGTTAATGAATATGTAATACTTACGTTAATTTAGATTAATTTTATGGTTTCAAGTTTCAAAAGAAAGGTTTGTAATACTATTTTAAGTAGATATACTATAAAACATAACTGTTGAAATATTTATTTATGTATTTTATCACACCTATATCTATTTAGTTCAATTGTGCTGAACAATAATGTGTGAATTTATCATGAAAATTTCATAAAGTAAACGAATCTAATCATCATCCTGAGTTATTTTCCTTGCCCATAAATTAGGTAACTATCCAAAAGAAAATCACAAGGCTAAAAACACAAAAAGGTAAACATATGGCTCTTGTGATTTTATGTTTAAAAAAATTCCTACTGTTTGATATGCATCATGCAATTCATTTTTATTTTATATTTCATACTCAGATTGTATTTATAATTTTACATTGTGGACCTCAGGAAGCATTACTATGAACAAAGCTAGTGGAGGTGATGGAATCCCAGCTAAGCTATTTAAAATCCTAAAAGATGATGTTGTTAAAGTGTTGCACTCAATATATCAGCAAATTTGGAAAACAGCAGTGGCGACAGGATTGGAAAAGATCAATTTACATTCCATTCCCAAAGAAGGGCAATGCCAAAAAATGTTCAACCTACCATATAATTGTGCTCATTTCATATGCTAGCTAGCAAAGTTAAGCTCAAAATCCTTCAGGCTAGGCTTCAGCAGTATGTGAGCCAAGTACTTCCAGATGTACAAACTGGGTTTAGAAGAAGCAGAGGAACAAGAGATCAAATTGCCAACATTTGCTGGATCATGGAGAAAGCAACAGAATTCCAGAAAAATATCTACATCTGCTTTGTTGAAAATGCTCAAGCCTTTGTGTGAGTCACAATAAACTGTGGAAAATTCTTAAACAGATGGAAGTACCAGACCACCTTACCTGTCTCCTGAGAAGCCTATATGCAGATCAAGAAGCAACAGTTAGAAACAGACATGGAACAACTGTCTGTTTCAAAATTGGGATAGGAGTACAGCAAGGCTGTATATTGTCACCTTGCTTATGTAACTCATATGCAGGGTACATCCTGCAAAATGCTGGGCTGGATGAATCACAAGCTGGAATTAAGATAGCTGGGAGAATTATCACAACCTCAGATATGCATATGATACCACTTTATGGCAGAAAGTGAAGAAGAACTAAAGAGCCTTTTGATGAGGGTTTACTGGAGAGGGAAAAAAGTAGCCTTGAAACTCAACATTCAGAAAACTAAGATCAAGGCATCTGGTCCCATCACCTCATGGTAAATGAAAGGGGAAAGCAGTGACACAGTTTATTTCCTTCAAAATCACTGTGGATGGTGGCTGCAGCCATAAAATTAAATGACTCTTGCTCCTTGGAAGGAAAGCTATGACAAACCTAGACAGCATAATAAAAAGCAGGGACATCACTTTGCTGACAAAGTCTGTATAGTCCAAGTTATGGTTTTTCCAGTAGTTATCTACAGATGGGACAGTTAGACCATAAAGAAGGCTGAATGCTGAAGAACTGACGCTTTCAAAATGTGTTACTGGAGAAGACTTTTGAGAGTCTCAGACTGCAAGGAGATCAACAAGTTGATCCTAAAGGAAATGAGCAAAACAAATGAGCAAACTCCAGGAGATAGTGAAAGACAGGAAAGCCTGGTGTGGTGCAGTCCACAGGGTTGCAAAGAGTCAAAAATGACTGAGTGACTAAACAACAATAATAACAAGAGATCCACCTCAGACCTAGGGTACACAGACTGAAAGTGAGGGGCGAATATTCCATGCAAATGGAAGATCAAAAGAAAGTGGAAGTAGCAACACTCGTATGAGATAAAATAGACTTTAAAATAAAGATCATTACAAAAGACAAGGAAGGACACTACACAGTGATCAAGGGATCAATCCAAGAAGAATATATAACAATTACAAATATATATGCACCCACCATAAGGGCACCTCAATACATAAGGCATATGCTAACTACTATGAAAGAGAAAATTGACAGTAACATGATCATAGTGGAGAATTTTAATGCCCTACTCACACCAATGGACAGATCATCCAGAAAGAAAATTAATAAGGAACCACAAGCTTTAAACAATGCATTGGGCCAGTTGGACCTATTTCATATCTACAGGGCATTTAATCCAAAAACAATAGATTTCATTTTTTTCTCAAGTGCACATGTAACATTCTGCAGAAGATATCACATCTTAGGCCACAAATCAAGTCTTGGTAAATTTTTAAAAACTGAAATCATTTCAAGCATTTTTTCTGACCACAATACTATAAGATTAGATATCAATTACAGGAAAAAATAATTAAAAAAACATAAACACATGGAGGCTAAGCAATACCCTTCTGAATAACCAACAGATCACTGAAGAAAAAAAAAGGAAATAAAAATATGCCTAGAAACAAACGACAATGAAAACATAACAATGTAAAACCCATGGGATGCAGTAAAAGCAGTGCTAAGAGGGAAGTTTATAGAAATACAAGCCTACTTCAAAAATCAAGAGAAACATCAAACAAGCAACCTAATCTTATACCTAAAGCAACCAGAAAAAGAACAGCAGAAAACAACCTAAAGTTAGTAGAAGCAAAGAAATCATACAGACCACAGCAGAAATAAATGAAAAAGAAATGAAGGAGACAATAGCAAAGATCAATAAAAGTAAAAGGTGGTCTTTTGAGAAGATAAAATTGACAAACCATTAGCCAAACTCAAGGCAAAAAAAGGAAGAAGACTCAAATTAAAAAAAAAAAAATCAGAAATGAAAAAGAATTTACAACATAGAACACAGAAATACAAAGGATCCCAAAAGTCTACTATGAGCTAATGTATGCCAGTAAAATGGACAACCTAGAAGAAATGGATAGATTCTTAGAGAAGCTCAACCTTCCAAAATTGAACAAGGCAGAAATAGAAAATATGAACAGGCCAATCACAAGCATAAGAAATCAAAACTGTAATACAAAATCTTCCAACAAACAAAAGCCCAGGGCCAGATTCCTTCACAGGTGTTCTACCAAAGGCTTAGAGAAGAGCTAACACCTAGCTTCCTCAGATTCTTTCAGAAAATTGCAGAAGATGAAAACTCCCAAACTCATTCTATGAGTCCACCATTACCCTGATACCAAAACCAGAAAAAATTGCCACACACACACACACAAGGAAAATTATAGGCCAATATCACTGATTAACATAGATGCAAAAATCCTCAACAAAACTGTAGCAAACAAAATCCAGCAAGACATGAAAGGATCATACATCATGATCAAATGGGCTTTATCACAGTGATGCAAGTATTCTTCAATATATGCAAATCAGTCAATGTGATACACCATATTAACAAATTAAAAGATGAAAAATCACATGATAATTCCAACAGATGCAGAGAAAGCATTTTGCAAAATTCAACGCCCATTTAGGATTAAAAACTCTCCAGAAAGTACACATAGAAGGAACATAGCTCAACATAATCAAGGTCATATATATCACAAACCCACAGCAAACATTATTATCAACACTGAAAAACTGAGAGCATTTCCTCTAAGACCAGGAACAAGACAAGGGTGAACATTCTCATCACTATTATTCAACATAGTTTTGGAAGTCCTAGCTACAGCAATCAGAGATGAAAAAAGAAACAAAAGGAATCCTTGAAAGTGAGAGTCACTCAGTCATGTCCAACTCTGTGACCCATGGACTATACAGTCCATGGAATTCTCCAAGCCAGAATACTGGAGTGGGTAGCCTATTCCTTCTCCAGCAGATTTTCCCAACCCAGGAATCAAACCGGGGTCTCCTGCATTGCAGAGGATTCTTTACCAACTAAGCTATCAGGGAAGCACATAAAGGAATTCAGATTGGAAAAGAAGAAGCAAAACTCTCACGGTTTTCAGATGACATGATTCTCTACATAGAAAACCCTAAAGAGGCCACCAGAAAATTACTAGAGCTAATCAATGGATATAGAAAAGTCACAGGGTATAAAATTAATACACAGAAACACCTTGCATTCTTACACACTAACAATGAAAAGTCAGAAAGGTAAATTAAGGAAACAGTTCCATTCACCATTGCAACAAAACAATAAAATGCCTAGGAATAAATCTACCTGAAGAGACAAAATACCTACATGCAGAAAACTATAAGACACTGAAGAAAGAAATTGAAACGGCACAAAAAGATGGAGAGATATATCAGGTCCCTGGATTGGAATAATCAATATTGTAAAAATGACTATACTACCCAAAGCATTCTATAGATTCAATGCAATCTCTATTAAACTACTCATGGTATTCTTCACAGAACCAGAACAAAACATTTCACAATTTGTATGGACATACAAAAGACCCCAAATATCCAAAGCAATCTTGAGAAAGAATAATGGAGTTGGATGAATCAACCTGCCTGACTACACTAAAAATCTACAGTCATCACAGAAGTATGGTACTGGAACAAAACAGAAATATAGACTAACTGAACAACATAGAAAGCCCAGAGATAGACTCACATATCTATCGGCACCTTATCTTTGACAAAGGAGGCAAGAATATACAACAGAGAGAAGGCAGTGTCTTCAATAAGTGGTGCCGGAAAAATTGGATCAGTTCAGTTCAGTTCACTCACTCAGTCAGGTCCAACTCTTTGCGACCCCATGAATCGCAGCACACCAGGCCTCCCTGTCCATCACCAACTCCTGGAGTTTACTCAAACTCATGTCCATTGAGTCGGTGATGCCATCCAGCCATCTCAACCTCTGTCGTCCCCTTCTCCTCCTGCTCCCAATCCCTCCTAGCATCGGGTCTTTTCCAATGAGTCAACTCTTTGCATGAGGTGGCCAAAGTATTGGAGTTTCAGCTTCAGCATCCGTCCTTCCAATGAACACCCAGGACTGATCACCTTTAGGATGGACTGGTTGGATCTCAAAGAATTAAATTAGAACACTTTAACACAATACACAAAAATAAAATAAAAATGGATTAAATACCTAAAGGTAAGAGCAGAAACTATAAAACTCTTAAAGGAAAACATAGGCAGAACACTCTTTGACATAAATCACAGCAAGATCTTCTATGACCCACCTCCTAGAGCAATGGAAATCAAGCCAAAATAAATGAGATCTAATTAAACTTAAAAGCTTTTGCACAGTGAAAGAAAGTAAAAGCAAGGTGAGAACACGATGCTCAGAATGGTCGAAATAATGGGAAACAAAACAACTGACAAAGCATTAATCTCTGAAATGTACAAGCTGTTCAATACCAGAAAAGTAAAGAACCCAATCAAAAAGTGGGCAGACAACCTAAACAGCCATTTCTCCAAAGAAGACATATAGATGGCTGATAAACACATGAAAAAGATGCTCAGCATTGCTCATTATTAGAGAAATATACAGGTCGGAATGGTCACCATCAATAAAATCCATGAACAATAAATACTGGAGAGGGTGTAGAGAAAAAGGCAGCCCTCTTGCATTATTGATGGGAATGCAAGTTGATAAGGCCACTATGGAGAACATTGTGGAGATTCCCTAAAAACTAGGAATGAAGCCACCATAGGACTTAAGAATCCCAGTACCCTGAGGAACCTATAATTGAAAAAGACACTGTATCCTAGTGTTCATTTCAGCATCATTTACAATAGCTAGGAAATGGAAGCAATATAGATGTCCAAGAACAGATGAATGGATAAAGAAGTTATGGTGCATATACACAATGGAATATTCAGCTATAAAAGGAATGCGTTTGACTCAGTTCTAATAAAGTGGAGGAAACTAGAGCCTGTTGTACAGAATGAAGTAAGTCAGAAAGAGAAAAACAAATATTGTAAATACATACATATATGCATGTACATATATGTATACATATGTTCATACATATATGGTGTTACATATATATTTGATACTACTGATGATCCTATCTGCAAGGCAGCAATGCAGATGCAGACATACGGAACAGACTTGTGGACACAGTGGGAGAGGGAGAGAGTGGGATGAGTCGAGAGAGTAGCATTGGAACATGTACATTCAGTTCAGTTCAGTCACTCAGTCGTGTCCAACTCTTTGCGACCCCATGAACCACAGTATGCCAGGCCTCCCTGTCCATCACCAACTGCCAGAGTCTACCCAAACCCAAGTTCATCAAGTTGGTGATGCTATCCAACCATCTCATCCTCTGTTGTCCCCTTCTTCTCCTGCCCTAAATGTTTCCTAGCATCAGGGTCTTTTCTAATGAGTCAGTTCTTCGCATAAGGTGGCCAAAGTATGGAGATTCAGCTTCAGCATCAGTCCTTCCAATGAATACCCAGGACTGATCTCCTTTAGGATGGACTGGTTGGGTGTCCTTGCAGTCCAAGGGACTCTCAAGCATCTTCTCCAACACCACAGTTCATCAATTCTTTTGTGCTCAGCTTTCTTTATAGCTCAACTCTCACATCCATACATGAGTCCTGGAAAAACCATAGCCTTGACTAGATGGACCCTTGTTGACAAAGTTATGTCTCTGCTTTTTAATATGCTGTCTAGGTTGGTCATGACTTTCCTTCCAAGGAGTAAGCATCTTTCAATTTCATGGCTGCAATCCCCATCTGCAGTGACTTTGGAACCCAAAAAATTAAAGTCAGCTACTGTTTCCACTGTTTCCCCATCTATTTGCCATGAAGTGATGGGACCAGATGCCATGATCTGAGTTTTCTGAATGTCGAGCTTTAAGCCAACTTTTTCATGCTCCTCTTTCACTTTCATCAAGAGGCTCTTTAGTTCTTCTTCACTTTCATTACCATATGTAAAATGAGATAGCCAGTGGAAATTTGCTGTTTGACACAAGGAGCTCAAATCTGGTGCTAAGTGACAAGCTAAAGTGGTGGGATGTGGTGGCAGGTGGGCAGAAGGACCAAGAGAGAGGAGACACACATGTACCTATGGCTGATTCATATTGATACATGGCAGAAACCAACACAATATTGTCAAGCAATTATTCTACAATTAAAAATAAATAAATTTAAATTAAAAAAGAGGAAATTCTACTATTTGCCACAACATGGATTGATCTTGAGGACATTATGCTAAATTAAATAAATCAGAGAAGGACAAATACTTATACATATAGTTACTTATATATGGAATAGGTTTCCAAGATGGCACTAGTGGTAAGGAACTCAGCAGCCAATGCAGGAGACATAAGAGATGAGGGTTTGATCACTTGGTTGGGAAGATATCTTGGTGGAGGGCATGGAAACTCACTCCAGGATTCCTGCCTGGGATTTCTAGGGAGAGAGACACCTGGCACACTGCCGTCCACAGAGTCACAAAGTGTCAGTCATGACTGAAACAACTTGGCACTCACACACATGTGGAATATAAAAGAAAACACAGGGACTTGGGCCAAGTGAAAACATCAGCAGTTGTCAGAAGTGGAGATAAGGATGGGTAAAATGAGAGAAAGAAGTCAAAATGCACAAACTTCCAATTATACCATAAATAATTCCTGGCAATATAACACAGTGTGATGACTACAGTTAACAATACTGCATTGAATATCTAAAAGTTACTAAGAGGGCAAACCTTAAAAGTTTTCATCATAATAAAAAAAAATGTAACTATTTGTGGTGATGTGTGTGATGCTAACAAACTGTTTAATGGTATATATGTCTCTTTATGTTGTACACTAGAAAATAATACAACAGTATATGCCAATTATATCTCAATTTTAAAAAGATCCAGAGAATTTTTTTGTTGTAGCCCAGGATCGCAGGAATGAAGCCTACTCCTGACGCTGAGGCTGACGCTCTAATACTCTGGCCATGTGATGCAAAGAGCTGATTCATTAGAAAAGACTGATGCTGGGAAAGATTGAAGGCAGTCGGAGAAGGGGACAACAGAGGATGAGATGGTTGGATGGCATCACTGACTCAATGGACATGAGTTTGAGCAAGCTCCGGGAGATTGTGATGGACAGGGAAACCTGGTGTGCTGCAGTCCATGGGGTTGCAAAGCGTCGGACATGACTGAGTGACTGAACAACAATAACAAAACAAGGGACAGGCAAGGATCTCCATTCCCGCACACACAAGAAGTCTGAGCCTCTAACCTCACCCCAGATAGTGTACTCAGAATTGTAAGAACCAAAATTATTCCTCACCACGCTTCATACATTTGTCTGGAGCATTGGGTCAGGAGCTGGGCTTACCACCAGATACCACAATGGGCAAGAAGAAGGGAGAATAGATAAAGGTCTCTTCGCAGCTGAGAGGTCTGTCATGTCCAAGGGTCCAATGGTATTTCTGATCCAGACCCCAACCATGGAGTCAGATTAACTGTCAAAGATAGACAAAACTGACAGCAGTTAAAAGGATAAACATAGATTCTCATCAGAAACATGCTGCTGTTATAGGAAAAAGGGCCAGTGTGAACAAAACTCCACTTCTGTTTGCTCTGAGGTGACTGAGCATTTTCACGGGAGAACTAGGGAACAGCAGGAAGGGGAGCATTGAGGGGGTGCTCAGCAGGGTCAGAAAAGGGGAAAGTTACAGGAAGCGGGAAAGGAGGGCTGTCCCTGTAACCCCTCTGAGTTTGTCAGCCAGCATTTATCAAAATTAGGCTCCCACAGACACAGGAGCTTATCTCCAGGAGTAAAATAAACAGAAAATTCCTTTGCTTGAGTTCTCTCAGGCTAAATCTTTAATGAGGGTGGGGAAGGTCCAGGGTTAACCTAGGGAGGCAGCATGGGCTTCTTAGAAACTGGTTTTTGTTGTTGTTGTTGTCTTGATAGGCTGAAGTTTAGGTTTAGTCTGGAGGAAGGCTCAGAGGGGCTGGGCTAGAGTTTTGTCAGACAGAACATTTGTTAGAGGCAATGTGCCAACAAAGAAGGGTGTGGGGGAAGACAGAGGAAGGGCGGGAGAAAGGAAGAAAAAAACAAACATAAAAACACCTGAAGCTGAGAATGATTAAAATAAGCTAAAGGAAATACTGTTTATCCCTGATAGACAAAGTATTAATAACCTACCAACAATTATTATAGATTTGAAGTAAACCCCCAACAAAAAGCTGAAGAAGCGACTGCAGTAGGGAACCTCTTAGCATTGAGACAATGAAGAAAACCGGCAAGGATTGTGTCAGGAAGTCAAAGAGTCTCTAAGAGAACACATACACAACGGGATCCTGCCGCCAGGGAAATGGGGCCCATAAAACCCTGCCCACCGCCGGACTGAAGCACCTGGGCGCCAGTTGCCAACCTCACCTGTTTTGCTCCCAATGTGGTCCCTCCTGTTGCGGGGCTGTGGACCAGCTTTGTCCAGCTTCCTGTTATGGCTGCTCTCAGCTCCCGCGTGTGGACACCAGATGGCGCTGTGAGCGAGCCAATCTGAACGCCGGGATCAATGCATCCATCCACATACTGGTGAAAAAGGACCAAGGAAACAGCAGCCTACATTCAGGTCGGGCGCGGAGGGCTTGAGGGTGAGAAGGCGGGTGAACTGGGCACTCAAGGTCCTTGCCGGCCCGTGAAACTGAGAACCTACTCTGTCTCTTTCAATTTTGCTACTCCTCCAGCCCAGAACCCCTTCTTTGTAACATCCAGGGATTTCTTGAGTGGACAGGGGCCACCCTTGTTATGATTGTCTTCTCTGACAGGCAGGCCTCATGGGCCTGGGATAACTGACAAGGGACAAGACCCAGACCTTCAGAATTCCTCAACATGCAAGCATTCCTCTGTGGGCTTCACGTGGCTCACTTCCCGACCTTCCCTCTTTCATCTGTCCAGTTCCACCAAGGTCTGCCCTTCATGCCCTTGACACCTTCACATGTCACTGTGCCCAGTGGGCCCTCAGATGCATTGACTTCCTCACCTGCCCTTGCCTGAGTAAAAGACACTTTTTGCTCTCTCCCCTCTTCCGGTCTTGGTTTCCCTCAGTGCTCCTCATGCAAGCACTCCTCAGATGTTCTTCTCCAAGAAGTTCCTGGGCATCCCATTCCAGGTCTGATTCCTATCTTTGGAGTTCCCAAGCTCAGCTCTCTACCAGAAGCTTAGTTTTCTGAATCCCCACTGGATTGCAATCTCAAAGAATGGGGAGCTTGATCTGTGTTTTAATCCCACAGGATCCCCACACATGGCATGGGCACAAAATGACAGATAAGAGTCTCTTATCATTGAAATTCTAAACCAAATGAGGCTATTTCATTCTGTCACATCTGTCGCCTCTAGTCTTGCTGCATTCCATATAACATAGCCCCAAATTCTGCAATTATGAACAGGATTCGAATTTTATTACGCTCCCCGAGGGAGTCAGCACTATAGGGTGAAGCTCCTGCTCCTTCCCAAACCACCACCTTGTTAATACTATAAATCACTGTGACACCCAGGGCTTCTTACCATCTCCTTCACACCCATTCTTTCCTTCTGAGTGGGGAATCTGACCTTGCTGGATCCAAGCTAACTATGAATTCTCCAAGAATTAGCTCAGAAATGTATGCTCCTTTTAGAAACCATTTCAAACATCAATTTTGCTTCATCCACTTTGTTGTGTACATTTTCTTACATTTTCCATCCTAGAGGAAAAAAATAAACCTCATATAATTAATGACATCTCACAGAGCATGTTGTCATTGCATATGCACACATACACTTGTCCGAGACCCTCTGTTGACATTTTCTTGTGAGATTACCATCATGATATTTAGCAGAACTGGTGCCACTGTCTTGGAGGGAAGTCTCAGGGATAAAGAAGGCATGCTTTTCATTAAGAAATACCATGTTACCATTTCAGGTAACAATATTACATAGAACATTGTGGATATCGCTGGTTCTGAGTCTGAACTTGATTCTGAAGATTTAGATACATATTTTGAAGATACTTAGGGAAATGGCAACCCACTCCAGTATTCTCACCTGGGAGATCCCATAGACAGAGGAGCCTGACAGGCTACAGTCCATGGGGTTGCAAAGAGTCAGTCATGACTTGGTGACTAAACAACAATAAACTATGTGTGCATGTGTGTGTGTGTGTGTGTGTGTGTGTGTGTGTGTGTATAATGGGATATTTATATATTGCATATATATATAAGTATACAGGACTTATTTCTGTATAATTTGCAAAGGATTCTTTCAATAAGTACAAACTAAGGACTTCGTGACTAAGCCACCACCACCACCAAGGATTGTAAACATTAGGCTATACTACAACTGAGCACTTTTCCTTCATTAAAAACATCTTAAATTAATGATTCTGTAATTTAATGACATATGCTAAGTCCCACCCTTTTGCACTAAAAGTGAAACAATGTGAAATGTGAAAATTCTAATTTTGACATTCTTTTTTGTATTACAACTGCCAAGTGTTTTGCCTGTCTTATTTTGTAGAATTTATTTGAATTATCCTTTTACCTAAATACCATGAATCAAAAACCTTAAGTTGGTGCATATAAATCTTTCAGTCAAAGTTTGCAGAAGAATCAGGAAATTTTTGGGCAATGAATTTTAAAAATATGGAAAATTCTAAGGAGCTTCTATCTGAAATGTTGGGATACATTAGCATGTTTTGGGTGACTATGCTCTTGGGTACTCAGTGCAGTGGAAAGAACATGACCATGAAGCAATGAAGCACTTCATGGTGTAAAATAACAAAGGGTAATGGCTCATAAAACTTCCAAGTACTGGAAAATGTTAAACTGGAATCCCAGGATGTTTAACATCAATATGGATGTGAGATTTGAACTATAAAGAAGGTGGCGAACCAAAAAATTGTTGCATTCAAACTGTGGTGCTGGAGAAGACTCTTGAGGGTCCCTTGGTCAGCAAGGAGCTCAAATCAGTGAATCCTAAGGGAAATCAATCCTGAATATTCATTGGAAAGACTGACTCTGAACCTACAGTTCCAATACTTTGGCCACCTGATGCAAAGAACTGACTCAGTGGAAAAGACTTTGATTCTGGGAAAGATTGAAGGCCTGAGGAGAAGGGGACGAGAGAGGATGAAATGGTTGGATGGCATCACCGACTTGATAGACATGAGTTTGAGCAAACTGCAGGAGATAGTGAAGAACAGGGAAGCCTGGTGTGCTGCAGTTCTTGGGGTCACAAAATATCAGACACAACTTAGTGACTGAACAATGTATCAATACCAAATTTGACTAGATCAGAAGAAGTCGGGACACATTATGGCGATACCATAATTTAATAAGTTTCATAAATTTAAATAAAAGTGTGAAATGATTACAATTTATAATTTTTTTAGGCTTTTATGAGAGACGAATAGATAATTATTCTAGTAATGCTTCAGATACTGACAGCTTATTCTTGTGCCACAAACTTGGTGATTAAAATGACATAAAGCTTGAATCCATACATTGTTGAGTCTGAGATATCATATCAGCTATACCTACATTAAAAAATTTTTTTTCCATAATCTAATCATTATATATGTGTGTATGTAAAAATTGTTCCAGAATCTGCTGTAGGACATAGCAACAAAGTTGTTACTAAAAAGGAATTATCTGTAGTCAACTCTATTCTGACACCTATTCAGCATCTACTGTTTTCCAGGTGCTTCTGCATGGTTGTGTGAATCCTCTTCTCTTGGTGTTTCAGTTGTAGAAGGTGTCCATTCAGAGACAAGTAAGACAGAGAATGACAAATACTAATGATACCACTTGTGTCTGAAATGTGAAGAGAGCCAGAACTCAGAAACAGTAGAATAGTGGTTTCCAGGTGCTGGGGGCTGGGGGAAATAGAGAGATGTTGGCCAAAGGACACAAATTTATAGTAAGAAGATAAATAAGTCCTTAGGATATAATATGCAACATATTGATTGTATCTGATAGTACTGTGTTATATACCTAAAAGTTGCTATAAAACTAGATTTTAAATGTTCTCACAGAAAAAAAAAGTGATAATTATGTGATACGATGGGGGAGTTAACTAAAACTACAGTGATTTTATATTGCAGTCTGTAAATGTATCAAACCATTGTACACTTTAACGTATACAATGTGATATTTTGATTATATAGCAATTGAACATTGACTGCCTCTCAACCATTTGGAAATAAATTTGCAATCACACTTGTGCCTGTTAAAGTCACAGTCAGTTGAGATCAGGGGCCAAGCTGCAGGCACATCATCCTTGCTTCCTGGCACCAAACAAGACTCTAAGCAGACCTGCAGGAGTTTTTATTTTATTTTATTTTTTTACTTTACAATATTGTATTGGTTTTGTCATAATTGACTTGAATCCACTGTGAGTGTACATGTATTCCCCATCCTGAACCCCTCTCCCACCTCCCTCCCCATCCCATCCCTCTGGGTCATCCCAGTGCACCAGCCCCGAGCACCCTGTATCATGCATCAAACCTGGACTGGCGATTCATTTCATATATCATATTTTACATGTTTCAATGCCATTCTCCTATATCATCTCACCCTCACACTCCTCCAGAGTCCAAAAGACTGTTCTATACATCTGTGTCTCTTTTGCTGTCTCATATATACGGTTATCATTACCTTCTTTCTAGATTCCACATATATACGTTAGTATACTGTATTGGTCTTTATTTTTCTGGCTTACTTCACTCTGTATAATGTGCTCCACTTTCATCCATCTCATTAGAACTGATTCAAATGAATTCTTTTCAAATGTTTTCTTTTTAATGGCTGAGTAATATTCCATGGTGTATATGTACCACAGCTTCCTTATCCATTCATCTGCTGATGGGCATCTAGGTTGCTTCCATGTCCTGGCTATTATAAACAGTGCTGCGATGAACATTGGGGTGCACGTGTCTCTTTCAGATCTGGTTTCCTCAGTGTGTATGCCCAGAAGTGGGATTGCTGGGTCATATGGCAGTTCTATTCCAGTTTTTTAAGGAATCTCCACACTGTTCTCCATAGTGGCTGTACTAGTTTGCATTCCCACAAACAGTGTAAGAGGGTTCCCTTTTCTCCACACCCTCTCCAGCATTTATTGCTTGTAGACTTTTGGATAGCAGCCATCCTGACTGGCGTCTAATGGTACCTCATTGTGGTTTTGATTTGCATTTCTCTGATAATGAGTGATGTTGAGCATCTTTTCATGTGTTTGTTAGCCATCTGTATGTCTTCTTTGGAGAAATGTCTGTTTAGTTCTTTGGCCCATTTTTTGATTGGGTCATTTATTTTTCTTGAATTGAGCTGCAGGAGTTGCTTGTATATTTTTGAGATTAATCCTTTGTCTGTTTCTTCATTTGCTATTATTTTCTCCCAATCTGAGGGCTGTCTTTTCACCTTGCTTATAGTTTCCTTTGTTGTGCAAAAGCTTTTAAGTTTAATTAGGTCCAATTTGTTTATTTTTGCTTTTATTTCCAATATTCTGGGAGGTGGGTCATAGAGGATCTTGCTGTGATTTATGTCGGAGAGTGTTTTGCCTATGTTCTCCTCTAGGAGTTTTATAGTTTCTGGTCTTACATTTAGATCTTTA